>NC_142378.1:9045000-9055000 GCF_059441005.1 Hippichthys cyanospilos | reverse complement strand
GAATCTAATATTTCTATTCCTGATGCTCATATGTGGTACGTCAAGGTGTGAATGTGGGCCTGACAGCATCTCGCTCCTATTGTTCATTTGGGGAGAAAATGGGCCGAGGTAGTCAGATTGGTGATGGAGCTATCGCCCAATTTATTCATTCAAGTGTCAGTTATGCAGACAAATATGTGGGGCTGCATTTTGGAGCAGTTACAGCCTGTCAACATGGCGAGAATTCTGAACATTTGATCCAAATGGAATGCAGCGATCCTCAACATTTTTTCTGTGATGGAAGGACAATGGACACTCGCGTTGGAGCTTATTCCACTAATTGGGTTAGTCCAGCTAATGGCCATTTAGATGCCGGATAGCACGGGGGCGTTTTACTGAAGGATGCAGACGCTATCATGTTTTACAGCTGGGGTTGCATTGGAATTTTGAGATAATGGCATTAAAATGTTGTACTATATGATGTTTATACTCAGTTAATGTGTGTTGTTGGATATACATTTTATTATTTACATTTTACACTTTTTTGCCACTGTGAACATAGACTATTTCTAATTTCAAGAATCTATACTATACATGTGTATTAGGGCTGTCAAGCTGTTTGTTTTTAACAATTAATCGTGAGTATCCGCAATTTTTATCAACTGTTTTCTAAAAAGCTTATAACATATTTATATTACATGGCTCTTGGATTTATTATAAGATCATCGAATATTTTATTTTGTTTTAAAAACTGCTGAAATGGCATTCTTTGGCATGCTTTAAGACAATAATTTTCCTTTCAAATATACAAAATAAAATTGCAGGCATTTTTACTTATAATGGCATCAAAATTTCTCACTTAAAGGTCTCGTTCTTCCCATCAACACCGCACTCCCAAAGTGTTTTTGAGGCCCTGTGGATGTAACTTGAGCACGTTGTTTTGCTCTGAGTTACTCCGCTATAGATGTCCAACTAATATGGTGTTTGAAGTTGGCTTTTCAACGTGTGCATGTCAAGCAACTTTATAAAGTAAAGTCAATCTTTGAAGAAGAACTATGGTATTTATAAATGATGCTCTATTCTCATGAACTCCAGTATCGCAAAGAGCTTAAAAATATTTCTACTTTGGCCTGTATTTCTCTTGTTTTCCCACGAACAAGCAGCTGCTAACGGAGCAGCAGCTCGATTTAAACGTAATAGGCTTCATGGTGTCATTCCATCGAAATAAACGGCCACATCAAAGTGGGACACTTCTTTTTCTACTATTTGCGGCGCTCTGACTGCAAGTATATAATTAACTGGCTTCTCAAGTTTTGGTTTTAGTAATTGTGGTGGATTTTCTTCATTGGTCGCATGGTAGGTCGAACAAGAATCTTGGGAACGTGCTTGTTTTCTTTTGTGAAAGAAAGTTGAAACGAGTAAAGCAGATCAAGCGATAAAATATTTTATTGTTTTTATAATCAACAACTGCCTTGCCGGTGCATGATAGTAAAAATCCCTCAAGTCTGGTTTACAACCAGCTTCATCAAAAGCAATTCACGTAAAGTCATAAGTTACATTATTGGCCTGACATAACCAATGAAATATATTTAAAGTGTAATTTGTTGATGCACGGATGCTTTATAACTAAAATGAATTGAAGAATATACATTGGATTTAAAAATTAGATAACATGAAACCGTGAGAGAAGCAGCACTCACGTTCTTATGGACATTCTCTAATTGGTATATTTTCTTAACTTGAATTCGGCCAAATAATATACAGAGAAAAGCCTTGTTCGGAGGTCCACATTCATCAAATGAAATGTGAAATCCACTCCCATGTTTTCCCAAGTGAGTGTAAGAGCGTGCATGAGCCTCTCACCTCCACTTTTCAATGGTGACCTGTGCACCACGAAGGCCCTGGGGGCCCAAGCGCACACATGGCTTGATCCGTTGTGCTTCAGCACCTACAATGGCTCTCCACCCAGCAATACTCACACATTCACACTTTGCGAGAACATCTGGTCTCCAGGATGACTCATGAATGCAGACCTTTTGTACGGGAAGCCTGCCGGTGTTAATGACTGGGGCATTCCTCCGCTCCCATGATGCAAATGGTGAGAGATCGCTAAACAGAGGCCTACATGGCTTCTGAGGCGGTAACCTAATCCATTCGCTGGTTCAGAGCTGTGGTTGTGTGTGTGAATAATTGGCTGAAGAAGGCGGGCCTAGCGAAGGTCTGAGAGGTCAGCGGAGGTGAAAATAGAACCGTGGCCCGTGTGTGCCAGGTTGGGCTTCCTCCCAAAAGCCTAGCGAGGTCACAGCAATTTCCCCAAGTCAGGGGTGGGTCAAGGTCCCACTTCCCTTCCGCATCAGTCACTGAAAAGATATGAAGGAAAGTTCAAGGCACGGTCCTTGTGGAATCGTCCGCAGAGCAAACACACGTAGGGAAAGTTTGCAGTTGTTGGCCTTGAAGTTAGGTATGGGAACGTCACAAGTTAAGACTTTATTTTTCACTGTGGAGCAATTCATGTTATTATTCACTTTATAATTGGTGAGGCATTTCCTTCAAGGTGTCATTAGCCTTCCTGGCTACTGGCACCGTCCTGCAATGCTTTCCATCAAGTTGCTCTTTAAAGTCAGAGCAACACCTCACCTCATTTGCCTCCCATCAGTGAACAGAGATGCCTCTCTCTGGACCCCAAAGTGAATATGTTCAGAGTCAAAGCACGGCACTCCCCTGGAAAACCACATATTAAGGACTTAAGACTCGCGTAGAGGGAGGTTTTATTTCTTGTTCCCGGCCTGCTTACGAGTTTCCGCAAATTTCCTTTGAATTAAAGTTCAATAAATTAGGCGCAAAAAAACACTTGCTACCATTTTGTTTGACATTTGCTGTTGGATTAAGCCGCTTTGGCACTTACAGTGTGATTGGATGGGTGACTGGAGCTAGGCCGTCATGTCGCTGTGATCTTTCTTTGCTCTGTACCTTCCTAACTATCTGCACCCTGGCACACATCTAGTTAAAACTCTGTCACACATAGTCACATAGGAACCATTTGGCCAGAGATCAGACATTCATCTGCATCCAGCAGAATAAAGCTCCACAGCTGTGTTCTCGATCTTTCTCGCATAAAATACAATAGTTCAGTGGAGATCCTGCAGTCTTCTGGTAGTTACTATTAGCAAAGCAAGCATTAAAAGTAAAACAGAACAGAACTTTTCTTTGCTTCGCAGAACTTGACCCCGTAGCTTCTGGCCAAGTGTAGCCGAATATTTTTAAGCCATCAATAAGTAAAACTGTGACCATGCCTAGTCAGCATCATAAATTGTTTACTTCAAACTCATGTTCTTCGACTGCTTTGGGCCCAATCCACTGCCATACACACCAACCATTTCTTGTACTGATGCAGCTATTGGTTGAAAATACTGTACCACCTTAAATGAATATTCAGGTTGGAATAGTTAGTTTCCACCGGTGTTTGTTTCACTTTGTAATACATTAAAACCTCAAAGCTCAAACATAATCCACTCTGATATGCACTTTATGAACACATTTACAAACAAACTCTTCCAGGGACAAACTCTCAATCATGAAACATATACAAATTGTGCAGTTAACATTTTAGGCAAAATGAAACATTTCAAAACAAATCACACTGCCAACAAACATTCCTAACAAGTTCAGTCATTGAAGAAAACCACTTGCTTCATGTAATTTAGACTTTATTATTTTCAACTTACATTCTTCTTCTTTTCCACAGAATTTTGAGGTTGATCCATCTTTTGGAATGTTGCAAAAATGCCACAAGAAAAAAATGGCTTCTGATGAGGCATATTTTCGCTGCATATTTTCATGGTGACTAATATAATGGGCTTAATTCAGAATAAAAAATCACATCAAATTATTACTGTCCCTTTGTTCCATTATATATTTTGGTCGTAAAAATGCTTTACTACACAGCCTCCTGACTGATATGTTGAAATACCTCAAGCTCAGATGATGTGGAAACTGTGGACTCTACCTTTTGCCCTGGAATGTGACCGCATAAATCTCAGAAAAAGCATCTTAGAACAATTTAACATAATGTAGGATTAGTAAGAAACACTCTAAATTGACGTACATGCTGATTCCCATTTAACATGAATTTGTATGTGATTGGTTAATCCTGAACCCAGGTAAATACCCAGTATCTCGGTACTTCCTTTTTATTGTGTAGATTACAAGTTGCATTTAAGAACAGCTATTTGAAATGATTTGTAGTTTTTTTTCTTTTTTTTCTTTTTTTTAAAAAACCTGCCATTTTACTAGGGTGTAGACTTTGTTTACGGACCTTGTACAGGTGACTGAAGTCATTAATTCATTCTTTTTTTGTTTGGCTTCAAGGGGTCGGGAAGGTAATCCGTCAGCATTCATGCTAAATTCCTAAGGCGACTGCCATTTTTTTTTTGTATCTCACAAAGTATTACAGCTCCGTGTGGGATTTCACATGCTCTGAACCTCTTGCCAAGACACTTTAGTCAATACTTTTAACTTGAACGATTGTCACTCTACAGGAGATCGTAGTAAAGAATAATGGAAGGTGAAGAGGACAGTGCAGTCTACTGAATTCTATACTTCTGATCATCCCCTTTTACTGTAATGCATTTTATCACATGTAGGCCAAATAACTATTTCATAATATTTATTGACTGTTAAAATATGGGAAGACGCATTGCAGAAGCAACTCAAGTTTAGTCTACCGCATAAATGCAAAACACCCAGCCACAGCTAACGATAGCAAAAAAGACAATATAGTAGCAAGCCATAGCAAAGCTTTTTGCCAAATTAAGTTAGAGAAAACCCCGCAAATCTGCGATTGGCAGGATTAGCAATGTTTTATTGTAATTATTATATTTCTAAACATTACCTTTGATAACACTCGCCCCTTTTGGCTCCGCCACGGGATTTTCAGAGCCTAAACTGCTGTCACACACTTGTTTGCCTGTACAGTACGGTATTCATTTTGATTTAACAATTTACATTCATATCGTGGCTAATTCAGACTTTTCAGTAACCCTATGAAGCATAATTTGGGGATATGAGAGGGAGCTTCAGAAAACGCATGCAAGCACATGGCAAAGATGCAAACTCCACACAGAGATGTTCCAACAATCTCATCATTGTGAGGCAGATGTGATAACCACTATTCCAAAGTACTGCCGCTAGCCAAATAGTTAATTCTTAATTTCTGTTTTCTAAATGACACATCTGCGCTGTTTAATATTTTGCTTTTGGAAGATAAAAGTGATCATAATGTTACGATGTCAAAGAAACACATGTTTTTTGCCTATTAATTCCAAATGCGTCCATTATTGATTTTTGGACCAAAAAAAAAAAAAACTGAGGCATTAAAGTCACTGCGAAATAAACAGCAACGGTAGAAAAAAGGCACGTCATTCCCTCAAACGGTCCATATTGCGGCGACACATTTCAGTGAGCGCATGATTAAGTTCACCAGCGAAGGAAAGCGCCGCCGCTAACAGGCCTCCCGTGTTGTAATCGAGCCTTTGATAAGGAAAGCCATCTTCCCGTGCACCGCTAAGCAGTTACCACATGATTTTATGAGAGGCGCGCTCATTTACGAGCGCAATCAGTTGTAACCCAACGCCCCACAGGATGCCAGTGTTAGCGCCCCTCTTCGTCCTATGATGATGGACTGTCTGGTTCAATGGCGTTATTGAAGCTCTAGTGCCTGTCCAGGGAGTAATACATTGATAACAATATCAGCTCATAAAGACGGGCCGGTGAGGAAAAGGTCATTCCCGTTGCTTGGCTGCGCGTTATCTCCGAGCTCCCCCTCTCCGCCGGCCTCCTCCTCTTCTTTCTGTCGCCCCGTCTGAATTGCTCCGTCTCCCTGGCTTAGGGTGACGAAAGGCTGCCCCTCGGTGTGTAAGGAAGCCGGAATGTCATGTTTAAACTGGAGTTAGAGGTATGTTGACAGGCCAGACAGAGGGAACAGATGGCAGTGTGACATGCCCAAGGACATCTGGCCTGCCGCTGTCTGGAGCGCTACGTTTAAAACCCAACACTTTGTTTTTTTCTCCAGTGCCCGCGCCACATTTTCTTTCTTGAGGATTATTTTAGTCGTTTTGTTTTTTTGCCGTGTTGTAGTGATACCTTAACCGCCAACTCTCACCTCTTTAACACATTTGCTTTTCTTTCATGTTCTTTTCGCCTTTAAATCCGTCGGCAGAGGTTATTCCATGCTGTGAGGTAATCCTGCAGCTCGGTGACAGAAACCCAATATGGTGGGATTATGATGCTATATACTACATACAGTACAGGTAAATCATTTTAGGAAATAATTGAATTGTGATTTTTTTTTTTCAAGCTTCAATGCAGTGGTCAAAAAAATAAAATTAAATATAGAAGTAAAGTAATAGTAATTTTTTAATTTTTTACAAAGTAAATATCCAAAAAAAGAACAAAAAACAGCTGGATATTAAATTTGCGTTTGACCCTCGGTACTTTGTCAAGGCTGATGTCATATATTAGCATGTTCCTCAGTTAGGTCTAAATCACATTCTATTTTATGTCTCCAGAGATATTATTTGGATGGCAAGACTGGTTAGTGCGTCCGTCTCACAAGAGGAGGTTATGGGTTAAATTCTGGCACCAGCCTTCCTTTGTGGAGTTTGCATGTTCTCCCCATGCCTGTGTGTCTTTTCTCTCCAGGTTCTCTGGGGAATTTTGTCCCTACATTGCCCGTAGGTCTGTTTGTGAGAATTGACTCTTCCTCCTCTTTACGTGCCTTGTGATTGGCTGGCAACCAGTTCAAGGTGTATCCACCTGCTGCCCAAAGACCGCTGGGATAATTATAAAGATAGGTCGCAGCAAACCCGCAACCTTTGTGAGGACAAGCTGTTACGAAGAGGGGTGGATGGATTGCAAAACAAATTGGCTGTTCTTCCCCGTGTTATTTATTTATTTTGTTTTTGAGAGGCATTAGACATACTTTACAATTTTTTTGCAAGCAGTGAAAATATGTGGGTCTATTTCAACCATATCTGATGATAGCTTTCTGGATCATGGATCTAATAGTGATTTGGCTTCCAAGTGCATATTGTAAGTGCTATCCTAACTTAGTCGACAACATGGATGACAACACAATTAGTGGCATACTTGAGAAGCCTTGGGCTGCTATCCAGCACCCATGAAGTTAGGTGCCATGCTCGTCGGTATGCCAGCTGTGAACCTGTAAAGCAATGCATATGTCTAAGACTGTCATGTAAAACAACCCCCTTCAATCATATCAAATACAAATAAACCATTTCATTTAATAGTAGTCGCTGGTGCATCATCAAAATGCAAAATTAGTCGTGTGACTTAAAGTAAATAAAACGTAGAATTACCACAGTTCATGTAGCTGATGTTGTTCACAAATGCATGCATCTGAATTGTTGCTGAACAAAACCGCAACACTGCAGCATGCAACATTCTATTGGTTGAATTAAACTCATTAGTCTCATCACATGCATTAGTTAGCTGTACCATACTAAAGATGACATCATGTGGAAATGGCATCTTCCATGACTTTATAGTTAGCACTTTATAGTTGAGTATGATTTGAGCAGATTAAATTCCAGCCAATCTGCCTTGATTTTTTTTTTTTGTTCCTTCACTAATACTTTTTAACTTTCACAAATTTTCTCTTGACATGTAATTAATGTATATCATTTTAACTTACCACTTTTATTGGTGAAAATAATAGCTAAAACCCTTTCAAATAAATCACCTTTATGTCTCAGGTATATTATCAACACACAGGGATTTTTTCCAGGTAGTTGGAGCCGTTCTAATACTCCAGCTAACATAAGTCATTTCCATAAGTCTCTGGTACAGCGCTCAACTTTGCTAACTCCTTTCGTGCTAGCACGGCCAAGTAACGACAAAGGAGATGATTCGGTGTTTTGTTCCAATGACCGGTTTGCTACTCAAGCCTTCTTCCATGTTCTCGTCATAATTGACACTGACATTCTGCATACATAGTATTTTTTTGTGTCATTTTTAAGCATTTGTTTAAATGAAGAGTTCACCCCCAGTGGCCCGTCTCGTAATGTGCACTTCAGTAAATAATGCCTCCGGATACCACATTAGGAATTGTGTTATAATTACTTTATACATACAATTAAAAGCCATTCTGTTTGATTCCCTTGCCATGCATTAACAGAGTCACCTATAAAAATGTTTCCTCTGCATGTCAAACAGTCCAGCCGCAAGTCTTGTATAAAGACCAGCTGACTTTTAATTACCTGTGCAGCCATGCCTGGTAGGCTGAGCATCGCAAACCCCAACCGGGCTGGAACAGTATGCATGCCATGTTGCAACAGCAGCTTTGTCTTGCGGCTAATTTCCATCAAAAGAATTAAGTCGGGAGAGAAAGTGAGTGAGCTAGAAAGAGAAATACCGAAAGGCTGTATGTGCTGTCATCTTGTCTGACTGGTCGTTTTAAGGCTTTGAAAAAATTGTACAAGCTGAGTAGAGCAGCGCACAATACCTAAAACTTGTCTGAGACATTCACCTCTGCAGAAAAAAAGCAGTGCCATCAAGCAGCACTTTTTTGGTTGCCCATGTAGTAAAACAAGCAAATGATAGTATGTCCGTTTTATATCGTGCTTATCCTTGCGTGCGTTGTTGCGGCACAGCTCTCCAGAGAGACGATGCACACCCTAGATTGATCAGCAGCCTATTGCGAAGCACATTCAGTACCAATCAAAAGTTTGGAAACGCCTTAAAATATGAGCTCATGAAGAGATCAGGATTTTCCCGCTATTATAATACAATTCACTTCCAGGTCCAAAGCTTCTTCCCTGTCATTAAGCTGAAGAAACTGGCAACATGTGCAAAGATGCACTCAAAAATCAGTTAAAGATTAACCCAATTAAGGACTGATTCGATATTTGGGTCAATACAACCCAAGCTTCCTGTTTAATTTGCACAAGTTACCTTTAAATAATTTGGTAGGTTTGTATAAGACATTGATAAAATGTGGGTTGTTTTATACAAAACAACCCAGAAAGTAAGCTAAGTTGACCCAACCGTTGGATTGATCTTTTTTTGACATTTTAATACAGTTTATTGTGACCTAGCTGTTTTTAAAGTGTCTTAATCAGGCAAAATGTATCTAAGTAGGATTAAAATCAGAAAACATTGTCTGTTTTGATGAATAGTTTGTTTTTTTTTTTTAACCAAATAATTCCATCGGTAGTTCTTTATTATATAAGTATCAATCTGTAAATCATGAAATGTCCAAGAAACAGCAAAGAAGAAGAAGGTGAAGAAGGTGTTATCAAAATTTTAACCGGTACTAACTCGCGTAATGATCCCATTTCACGGCCTTACCCATTTGCTGAGCAATATCAATGCAAAGTAGTTCCAAAGTTTGATAAATTAGACATGCATAGCAGGCACCTTTTTTCATCTTAAAATGTCGGTAAGGTGGTACTTGGCTGTGAAAATATTTCACGGGGAATATCATTAAAATAGCAACAATTCCTCCTCACAATCACACCCAACGCCAACTTTAGCATTTTCAAACCCCGCACGGAAAGTTATATATTTGCATCCATCTCAAGTGAGCTATAAGCAACGACAAGTTGCGACCTCGTTATCCGCGCGTTCAGCCCGCGAGACCCAGCCGCGCGACATTTACGAGCCCGTCACGCAAAGATAGGCCTGACAAAGTGTACTGAGGTGACAACAGCAACCTCCTGAGGTGGCTCCAGTAAACAAAGGCGAACTTGTGTTTTAAAGATGCTTTAAGGTCCACCCCCTGCAAACCCCAACCCTCGCCGCTCTCGCAACCCGCGCCGTGTTCATTAGCATGTTTTTATTTGTCGACAGCAACGCTGTTGTTTGTCATAGCTGTTGCTCAGACTCTGTGATTATGCCTGTTGTTGTTTTTTTTTTCCCTGGCAGAGGGCGGTCGGAATATTAACAAGATCTCAATGCGCGGCCTGATTAGTATTGAATGCGGTGTCGATGCCGTAGTAAAATA
>NC_142378.1:9015000-9040000 GCF_059441005.1 Hippichthys cyanospilos | reverse complement strand
AGGCTGAAAGACAATATGAAATTGATTAGTGAGCTGTGGAGTACAGCCTCCTTTACAGTCGCTCGCTGCAGGTTCTCGCAATCAGATGTGAAACACTCGTCTATGAGTACAGCAGCGTGAGAGCGCGTGTGTACCTGCAGGCGATTGAGAGTGTTTGTCTTTGCAGCCACTAAAGAGACAGTGTGCATTTTTTTTTTCCTGTCTCACATTCATGTCTCATCCTATTATTGTGATGGGTATTGTACACAGAAAAGATACTTCAACAACAGGTAATTGCACCAGAAAAATATTTTAGTTGTCATTTTGTTTGATCCTTTTAACGCCAGAAAAAAATTGACTTCAAAAACGCCAATTTTGTTGAACAATTAGCAACACAAGGTTAGCTAGTTTTAACTTTTAGATGCATTTTGGAAGATTAAATTGATAAATATAATTCACCAAAACTGACTTATACAGTTTTGACCTAATTCCATTATTATTTACGTTAATGTTAGGCTTACTATTAGAATTTTATTTATTAATTTTACCTTTTCATTTTTTGCTTCAATGCAAATACTTACGAGCAATTTCTATTTCACTGCTATTATTGTGCTATTTGTTATACAAGTATCTACTGTGTGTGTGTGTGTGTGTGTGTGTGTGTGTGTGTGTGTGTGTGTGTGTGTGGTTGAATATAAATAGAATTAAAAATGTATAGAGCTTTGAAAAAAATTAACCCTGTTAATTCAATACTATTTACTGCATATGATAGCCTAACCACTGTGCAAATCCTAAAGTAGCGTCACCGGCACAAAGGCAGATAAAAATATTCGTTCACCTAGTTTTAATAAGTTGCTTGACTGGTCATTAGAAAAAAAAAAAAGAGATCTTTTCAAAATTGTTTCTATGAGAAGATTATTTAAAAAAATGCCAGTAATGATGAGTAATATTTGGTAGGTTTGTTGTATTTTACAGGAAATAAGGAATTGTATTAATTTTTTTAATTTGATTTTACATTATAAGATTTTATTGAAATAATATCTGGAACAGGCTCTGTGCTAAATAGTTATTGAAAAGTGTCTAATTATCTGTTTGAAAAATGTAATTCCTTGACAGCACTAATATATATATATATATATATATATATATATATATATATATATATATATATAAATATATACGCTTTATATATACGCAAGCTGTGACTGCATGCTTAAAAATGTTATATTGTTGGCAGAAGAGACTGAAACTGAGAGCTTGGGGCTTTCTTGTGTTTGATCGGAAATATTTTATGAAAAATCTCTTCTCCTAACTGACCACATTTATGGCGTGTATTTTTTTTCCCAAGCAGTAAATTGAAATTAGAATTTAAACTATTAAAAGCGAAACAAATTCATACCAAAAACAAAATTCTTAACCTTGCTCTCTATTGTTTACACTATATTGAGATAGTGAGGTATATAACCTCGCGTTCTTCGAGCATTGACACCCTCCTATTTTTTTTGTATCTGCCATTTTTTTTATTTTGCCTCGCAGCACAGTTACATTTACCGCGCAATCACATTTGTAACACGTCAATGCACAAACCGGCCATTTAAGTGCTTATTGTAAAGTTGCCATTACACACCACGGCCAGTTGTAAGAGCCATTAAACATAGCTCTCAAAGTGGGAGGGGAGGGCTGCACCCCAAAACTGGGGCAAGGAACCACAGCCAATCAAGTCTGAATAGAAGGATGCAGGCTTCCTATCAGGATGCTGCTCCAGGTCATGCTGACGAATCCACCAAATGGTTCTCCCCTCCCTACTTATCTCCATGCTGGTCCAGTGTTGCATGGCTGCTTTGGCACTCCGTTGCTCAGCTAGCACAATCCCTCCCCTCCCCTGAGGAACTATGGCTGACTACTGAAAGAAAGCCTCTGGTGGCAGCTATTTATAGAGGACGACGTATAGGTGCATTTGCATCTGGAGCTTATGGGAGTGAAAACGAAAGAGATGTGTGGAGGAGTCACTATTTTTTTTTTTTTTTTGGAACTCAAAATTATGACCAAAGTTGTTTCCATCCAGGACAAGTCAGGAAGAGGGTGTTCGCTTTGGTTTAGGTGTTCAGCTTTTCAATTCTGATGGCAAAAGCCCTTCAGGGAAGACAGACATAGCCAATATGAATCAAGTGATTTGAGTTTCTTCACCGAGAACATAAGCGTGCATCTTTTTAAAGCCCAAAGCAGAGTTGAAGCATCTAACCTTTGAGACGCAAACGTTCCATTTATGTACTCGTGTTGCTCTTTTAGTCGTAACGGTGCACAAGCAGAGAGTAAACGATGCCGATTAAGAGATGAAGGAAAGTGAGAGGGGAAGACACAGCTTAACGCACAGATGTATTTGTGATTCAAGCTTGATTTCCTGCAAAGAAAATTGCGGGAGGAAAACATCAACGCACACTCTTTGAAGAGGCATCTGTGTGTCGTGTGAAGAATGCGCAGCAAGCTTGTTCCATGTGAGGTGGAGTGCACTTTTTCCGGCGCTTACATTGTGTAAGGGACTGGTAAAGTGCAGCACAAAGACCTCTCAGACGTGATCACATGCCGATACCGTGCCCTGTGTGTGTACTGCGTGCCACCACCGGCTCTGTGCGGGCTCAATAACCAATTGCGAAGGCTTTTAGCTCTTACTTGAATGGGAGTTCAGCACACACAAACATGAACATGTATACATCACAATCACAATCACTGATCAGCAAGGTTAAAAATAACCAATCGACAATGTGATCACAATATATCTATTCAAAAAACCTTTTGGTTTGCTGATTACAAAGTGCTGTACGGTTTATAGAGTATCAACCAATATGGCAACATTTTTCTTACAAAATAAAGCATTTTGCCATGGTTTAACAACATTGTCTTAAACCACCCAGGATACACTTGGTTAAAACATCAAAGACCTCTAGAAGGTATTTAAGAACATAAGCAAGGTAAAACAAAATCAACTTCAGACAGTAAATAAGCGAATAAGCAGTAATGCTACAACAAATGTTTCTGTTATCCTAAAAATGAACCGTCAGACAAAGTGTAAATAAAAGGCATAATATTTTTCCTCAAAACATTCAAACAAAGTATGATTTGTGGAATGGCTTAATGACATCACAGATCACTAGGCAAATTTTTACATTATAGCCACTCATGTAGCTTGTATAAAATGGCAAATATTGGCTGATCACTACATATATATTATAGTATTTATTATATTATTTATCATCAACACATGTGGTGTGACCAACATAATCATTTGAAGACATTCAATTCACCAGGATATTGAATATATAGTTTAGTGTCTGATACCCATGCTATTTTTTCCTTTTTGTGTTTCTTTTTATTTGTACAATTCAACAGTGGTACCAGATTATTTCCTAACACTGCTTTTTGTATTGTTAAATCATGGTATGTTATTTTTTTGTGTATGTCGGACAAGAATGTGAAGGAGTTAAATCAACAACATTGATTGTACAGAGAGAGTAATTGTTTGCAGGCTTTCAAATGAGCATGTTGCTGTTTTTTTTGCATTTATTTGTGGAGGGGGGGCTTGCGAGATAAATATGTTAATGCATGTTTACCCCCATTCACCACAAGGCCACGGGGTGCACCAAGTGCGGTGGAGTGAGGTGGAGAGGGTCTTCACAGGGGAGGCAGTGAAGTGAGAGAAGCTGGGTGGGGTAGGAACAGGAGGGAGGATGGGCTAGGAAGAGGCAGTGGGGTGGGGGGTATACATTATTAACTACGACTTCATCACATGTTCCCAGTTTCTTGGGGACTTATTATTCCGAGGCGCTTTAATGAATAACAAGAGGAGAGGGCAGAGGGAGGGACTGATGAAGCGAGTGCAGACACCGCCACCAACTGGCTGTGTTTGGTATTGAGCTATGAGCGCGGACACAATGGCAAAAGAATGTTGAAAAAAAAGAGGGCAAGAACCTTCAAAGGTGTCCCTGGCATTAGCATCTGGCAATGTCCCTGCCTGTCACCGTGCATATAGATTGGATTTGTTTTGTCAAGGTCACCTGCCAAGTACACACCTGACAGTGCGACACCTTGAACTGTGTGGGCGGAGACCCGCTTTGGACCTCCCGTTGGGGGGAATTGTGTGTTTGCATTAGATCAAGTCTTCATTGCATGCTCCTGTCTGTATTTATTTTGGAGAATATAATATTAAGGCACTTTTGCGCTCTAATTTGTATTTATAATGCAGCATGGTGAAGCGGGTTGCCGCATATTACCAGCCAAGAGACTCAAATTGCCGCTGGAAAATATCTGAGTGGAGTTTGCATGTTCTTCAAGGGTTTTATTTTCTTTTCTTTTTTTTTTTTCTCCAAAAAGCATGCTCACTGTAATGTTTTTTTAAGCAATGCTGTGTAGTGAGGAATGTGAACAATGCAAGGGGCATTCCTTTTGACTGCATCGACGCTTTTTTTTCTAGTGATGCAATTTGACTTGATCATTTTCATTCTGATTAGCCAACATCACATGTAATAAAACTCAACATCAATACAAATACGAGTTTTGGATTGCAATACAGTATAATTTTACAGCAATACTTTTTTCATGTTAACATTTTTTTGCAATTCTTTCGTCAATCTTGGCATTATTTTTGAGATGAGAAGTATGTATATGAATAGGCTTTTTTGTAAGTAATGTGCATAAAACAATATAAATTGATCGCAAAAGAGAGAAAATAGAGCATGTTTTCGGGTAGTTTTTTGGAAGTGTGGAAATTAGTCCGAATTATAATATGTTTATGTTTGTATGCAAGAAATTGGAAAACAACTGTGCCAAAGATTTCCAAAAATGATTAAACCAGAGATGTAATTTATGATGAAATTGCATCTGAAGGCTCAGAAAGAAAAATTAAAATAAAAAAAAGTGAAATTTGGGACAAATGTATGAATTTTGGGGATGAGAAAAGTAGATTGACACCTATTTTTGGAAGTTGGGATTTTGAGAAACGTTTAAAAATGTACAAGTAGAAGGAGTAGCATGTCAAAAAAAGTGACAAAGCCTTTCTTTGTTTTTAACTCTTGCACTTGGTCTTTGACTCCAATGTTAACAGTCTCATTAACTCATTCACTACCGGCCCTGGTAACATTGATTTTAATTTCTAGTATGGTTTTTAACCTCTAAACACAATCTTTTGATCCGCCGCAATAACGCAAAGCATAGTGAATGAGTTAGTATGGTTTGCTCAATGGAGACATTTATCTTGAAATGTCAATATACGGCGTCTTTTTTCAAGTTGGAATGTTTGCTCTCTGCGCGGCTTTTTTCGTCCTGATGCCACTGCTGATTAGAAGTTTGTTCGCGTCAGACGTTAGTGAGAAGCGATGCCTTGTCAAAAATGCTACAGGAGACTTTCTGCGATTGGCAGAAAAAGTCTGACAGTCCCTCTCCCACAAATGACCACAGTCTGGCCTGGGCCTCGTCATCTTTATTTTGTAACCCAAAGCCCATGTGCAGCTGCTTTTGCAGGCCTTTGATTTCCCTTTTTCTCCTCAACCAGGAGGCCAACTGGCGCTGACTGGTTCTTAAGGCTGCTCCTCATCCTCTCTGATGTGTGACAGCTTAACTGTTTCTCTGCATGCTCAGGAGCGCCGGCGGCCAACCAGCAACCAAGTGGTAGGCATTCTGCTGGTGACTACCGGCAGCCGGACTTCATAGGCACGGCTGAGTTTGTTTATTACACGGGGTCAGAGGTGACACATTTTCTAATAGCCGCAGACAGAAAAGGCCGCGGCGGCTGGCGGGACAGAAAAGTCGGCGTCACACAAGAGCGGCCGACGCTCTTATTTCCCCGAATGAAAAGGAGGCGCATGGCGCTTAAGTTTGACTTTGAGTCTTTGGGGAGTTGGGAGACTGCACACCTGTAACATGTCACTCAAAGCTTGTCATCGCCAACCTGAGCCATTCATCATTTCTGTGAAATCATTAATCTCTTCTCTGGTCAAGAGCAACTGGCTACAGATGGGCTCCGGTCCTGTCTGGTTCCACTTGATTCGTTAGCTCTTCATCGCCAAACAGCTCACATAAGAGATGACACGTTAAAGCCTGTAGTCACTCTTGTAAAAAAAAAAAAAAAAAAAAAGTCTGGACCCAGGCTTGTCTCCGAAATCTGTGACACAGGGATGTATCGGTGGATGCTGCAGGTGATGAAACCCATGATGAGTTTGCACGCTGCTTCCAGCCTCAATCATCTATCATGTTGTCATATGAGAGCTGACTGAAGGAGCTCATGGAGAAATCAGCAGGTTTTAGTGGGAGCTGCCATGGCGCTAATCCCCCCCAAGACTTTGCTTTATTACCTCCTCCAGTCCAATAATGTTGCTAAGACTCAGAGCTACCGCGGTTTGTCATGCTTCAGCTCCACACTCAACTTGCATAAGGGAACAACAATATTGGCCACTGATAGCGCTTAACTTTCTCACACCAAAAGGTAAAAATCTTCAGACCTGGAAAGAGAACAAAGAGAATAAAGTGATAATTCTATATAAGATATTATTCATAAGTTTGGAACCTCCAAGGAACCTTGACTCTGAGAGTGGGAAGATTTCAAAGAAGACTACTGTAAAACTGACTGAAATACATTAATTGTCCCTGCTGTTATGTCGCCAAGCAATTGTTTGTTACTAGTCCAGGTGAAGTCCGCGTCTTGCCTAAAGTCAGCAGAAATGGTCTGTAATAATGTCAAATGAGGGTACAGGTATCTCTGGTGATACATACAAACCCAAAAACATGTTTTTGAAAGTCGGATTTATTAAAAAAAAAATAAAAGATAACTAGTTTAGAATCATATATTGTGCCATAAATATATATATATATATATTTTTTTTTATTATTTTTTATATATATTTATAGCGTCACATTTTTCAACTTGCTGTTGATTTAGAATGACCTCATCTGTGCGCAAGACTTGGATAACAACCAATCATAACTCACTTGGTCATGTGTTTAACTATCAAATTAATTATTGACAAAACATTACCAATTTCACGATTTCGCTAATTCTTCAACCCTATTTCAATGAAATAAATTTGAATTGTTGCCCACTTCTACCTCAAGTTTTCACATGTACTATATATTATGAAAATGAGATGAATTGTACTTAACTTTGTCAGCCACACAGAAAAACAGTAAACCTTTGCATCCAAGCACGGTTTCAAAGAGGTCCGATTTTCTCATGTCACCGTGACCCTTGTGAGGACTCCACACACTGACACTTTCACACACATAACATAAACACACAGCCCTGATTTGGGTTCAACAGTTCACACGGCCACCTTATGAACTAGCGCTCAACCCCCGTCAATGCCTGGACCCTCCTGAGCAAAGGGAGGACTTAAATGAAATAATAAATATGCACGCTATGAGTCCCACTTGTGCACCCGGCCACCGTGACCCCTCTCAGGACCCGTTAAAGCAAGCAGGAAGAGCCAGTGAGGGGTACGGAGTCAGAGGATGTAAAGGGGAAGAGGTCTGTACTCTGCTCAGGTGACCTAGGAAATTCCTGCTAAAGGAGGAGACCTTTGAATCGCATCAAGGGTTCGTTGAGTGTTGGTCAAAAGCATAACAAAAAAAAAAAGCGGAGTACTCGCAGCTAAGCTGATGTGAGCCGGTCTAAGCTTGGCAGCTAGCAGGGGATGGAGAAAAAGCAAGGAGCTGATCCAGTATAAAAACACAAGGGAGGTGGGCCATGAAATTAGAAAAGCAAAAGAGAACCGTATTCTCATAAACATAAGCTCAGAGAAGCCACTAATATTTTGCAAAATTCACTTTTTACACAACGAGCTGGCGGAAGAGCTCCAGCGCCATCCCCTTGATATCTTCTTACATCATCACTCTTTCACCCACTTCTTTGTATATTATCTCAAACAAGTGATAGATGTCTTCTGCTTTTTGATCCTCCAGTGTGTCCTTGACCCAAAACAGGACGCCAAAGGAGTGACGTCTGCAGGTCCAGATGCTACAGCTAGTGAAAACACGGCGTGGGCGAGCCCCCGCTCTCTCCGGGCTGGAGTTCAGTGCTATTATAACATTTGGAGGACAGGGCCGGCCACTGAGGGTCTGCAGCTGTGGCACATGTGAGGGAGATGGAGAGCTTGGAAGAAGGTTGATAAATTGAAGGATTAAAGGTCATTGTTGTGACTTCGGCGGGTTATGTGCGTACCCTTTTTTTACATACTCTACTGTAAATGTATGCACTGCTTATGTACGTGGGTGTAGATTTGAAGCAGTGACTGGAAGGCTGCTGGAGTAGGAAAGATGCCTGTTATTATACGTAGCAGAAAGGCCGCAGTCACTATAGTGTGAAAGTGTGAATGTAATATCATGATAGGCATGCAGCAAGATTCTGTTGACATTCTCAGATAGAACGTGTTATACTGCAAAAATAGTATTTATGTAATGGAATCTCTAGTAACATTGCGAAGCTACAAATCTGGAGTGCCATTTCAACATTTCGATATTGACTTGGACGACAGCCAACTTTGAAAGGCTCAACTGCATCACGTGAGGAGGAGGATTTGGACAAAGAGGCTAACAGGACACAGAAGTGGAGTAGAAAGACTATACATGCAAAAATCCAGCATAGCCACAGCCTGGAAAACTAGCCTCGGAAACTAATCTCATCGAACAAGATGACCTGATTGGACGACTGACTGAAAGAATATCTGTAATTAGACTGGAAACTACAAAGACGGATTTGATGTCCTGAAAAAGTGTTACTGGAGCAAATCCAGCGAGGACCATGCTCAGTACCGCTCTAGCTGTGTTTCCTTTGTGACAAATGATGGATGGATGGATGGATGGGTGGATGGATGGATGGATGGATGGATGGATGGATGGATGGATGGATGGATGATTGAGATGATGGATGAGATGATGGATAGATGGGTTGAAAATGGCAGATGATGATCGACGGATTGACAGACAGACGGATGATGGATGGCTAGGCGGACAGCTAGATGGATGGACAGATGAAGGGATGGATGAATAGATGGACAAATGGATGGAATGACAGACACTTCCTGACCTTGATAAGTAACCATCCATTGCGTAACTCTACTGGTCTTTGCTTATGCTAAACCTAGAAATGGCTCTCAGGGGCATGCTTCAGTTCTCGAAACTCTAAACAGCCTCCGAGGGGTTGGTAGGGGGGCATCGTTTGTTTTCGTGTCTCAGCAGGAGGGAAGATGAGTGTCAACCTGGGTCAGGGCATGGCGAGGCTTTGTAGAAGTACTTTGACAGAGGGGCGTGGCCTCTTCAGACCCCACAGATTGTTGGTTCAATAAAGCACAGTCAAACTCCGCATTATAGTATTTGGATACCCTTTACAGAGGACAGCCTGGAGTAAATACCATTAAGATTGTTTGTTCTGTGCTTTGAAAGGAGTATCCATCCATCCATTTTCTTTCATGTTTGCCCTCAATTGGGTCAAGACTAAGTTGGAGCCGGTTGGTTTGGCCTCAACCTTTGTGCAGCACATTCCAGATAATTCCATGCTCCCAACAATTAAAGGAAGGAATCTTTCTGTTCCACCAAATCCTGTCCTCTGCCATCCAAAAAAGTGGGTGCAGTCTCGTAGTGTTTTTAAGTTTGTATAAATAAAGTTTAGGTGAGTGCTCTGGGAGCACACATTTTCTTCGTTAAAATTGAAAGAATAGAAATTAAACTGTCGTCAAGTCACGCCAAAGTGTTTTGATATCTGTCTAATCAGACCTGTTGAAAACACTTGTATTTTTGAGTGTATAAGTCCACATGTTTTGGATTCATAAACTAAAGCTGTTTATTGATGTTTGTCAACGTTTAATGAAGAAAGTGGAAACGTGAGGTACACAGAGAAAGACAGCTTCTTTTTTAGAAGACAGCTCCTCGGTATTACAAATTAGAAATGTTGGTTGCCCACCAATCACAGGGCACATAGAAACTACGGGAAAAATCACTTTTACCGAGAGAATGAAAAAGATATGAATAATAATCTTTATGGGGGAATGATAGCCAATGATGTCGTGAAATATTGTTATTCATGAGGTCTTGGCAATCTATCAAGGCCGTCTTATCCATATTTGTCTTGCTCCTCACAAGGGAATGTGAGAGAACTTGGCTGCCATGATTTTTGGCTGATGCAACCCGGTGGTTTATGTGTCACGTATACTTAAAAGGCATTACAGGTACCTTAATAGACCACCTCACATCTAATCACCTGACTGGGCTATTTTTAACTGCTCCAACCAACTTTTGAGTTGTTGAAAAAGGGGTCACAAAACACAATCTACTGTATGTATGATTATTCAGAAAAAGAAAAACACAGTAAGCATGACCATCATCATTACTGTTTGAATCCAAAAAAACAAAAACAAGGTTACATGTGAAACAAAAGTGGAGAAGACTGATAGTGAAGCGGTTCGCTTGTCTCATTTGTATGCAGGCAGTATGAATTCAGTTCCTGCAGATGGTTTGAATGTGACTGGTTGTCTCGGTCTGTGTCTACCGGTTCCCCGTGATTGACTGGCAACTAATCCAAGACGTAGTTCTACTTGTGCCCACAGTCTGACAGGGTTGGCTCCAACTCATCTTAGACCTTCAGCAAGAAAAGTAGGAAAAAAAAAGATGAATAAATGGGAATGACAGACAGATAGACAGTCCTCTATTTGCTGTCCATTTACCCATCATTTCATTTTCTACACCACTTGCCCTTATTACGGTTACGACTAAACTGGAGAAAAGTTGACTGAACTCCGGACATGCTCGCCAGTCCATTGCAGAGGAAATATACAAACTTTTATTAGCGAAAATTTAAATATGGGTAGACTGTCCTATACTGTAAAATCCAATGCATTTAAAAGATTGGATTTAGAATTTAAAATAGCAACCATGCAGCCTGTTGGTAGGACTTTTTCACTAAGAAAATGTCTAATAGAATCAAACTCATTACACTGTAAACCTAGGCACAAAATTCGTAGGTACAGTAGCCAAAAAGTTGCTAATTCTGCTCATTCTGAGTCTTTAGCTGTCTAGTTTGCCACCAATCTTGGAAGGTATTTCCGTTGTTTGCCATTGTTTACTTCAAAATATGTCCACATCCTTCTTTATTGCTTCTTTACTCAGCTACTGTTTGCTAGTCTCATGCCCAGTTGTTGGCAGACAACAAATAAGCAGGTTTTTTTTTTCTTCTTCCGTGGGTGGATATTCCACCGCGGTCTTAGCAAAGTTCCCGAGATACAAGGCGATTTTGAGTGTGCCAAAGAATGTGCGGCAAATGATTGACACCTTGTCAGTCATGCCTTCTGTCTCTGGCTTGTTGTTGTCCTTGAGCACAAGGGTTTCTTTCAACTCAAATGACACACCATAAGAGTGTCTCACAGGTCGTTTTATTACTGTCTTACTGATCGTTTTAACATTGTTTTGTATTGAAAGCTCTGTCTGTCATCATAAAAAATCATGTCATCATATTGTCACTATTGCATAAGGAATATATTTTAAAAAAAATCTAAAACAGGTTACCGGGGCACCAGGTAGCCCACAAGTACATCAGTAGCTCATACTGGCCTATGATGTTTTTAATCTTTACCTCGTATTTACTTGTTAGCGTATTTCGCTTTCAAGGTGTTAAAACATGATAACGTGGTAACGTGCTGTTTGCCAATAAAGCAATTTGTGTAACCGCATGCACATCAAAATATAGGCTTCCGTTATTGGCTTCCCTACAACGTTTCATAGACAATGGGTAAATAGTTTTAATAGCATCTTGTTAAATAACAAAGTTGGCTTGAGATGATATTTATTTTTATAAAAGTAAGAGAAAGGGCCGAACGTTTCAGGCTCCCAGGCAGCATTGGAACCATTTGTCATGCCAAAATGATGGCGACAAAATTAAAAAAAAAAAAAAAAAAAAAAGATGATTTGCTCTGACAAGTGCAGTGTTTCAAACCACCTATTTCTGTCCGTCCCTCCCACAGTGTGTGTTGCTTAGCTTGACTGACAGTGTCAACCAACACACCACTGCACAAAATGACACCTGGCAGACGTCTTCCAGCTGGCGTCAAAATCATAATCCTGTCACCTTGAGGGAAGTGGATGCAGTGTGAACGTTGCCATAGCAGCAGCTAGCTAACATTTAGCATGGTGGACCAGCATTTTTATGTAAAACTCTCCAGCACCTAGTTGAGAATCTCTCCAGACATTCCATATTCTCCATATATATGTTTATATGTGGCATGTATATAATTTTCACTCTGTACCTCTGAATGTCAAAATGAAGTATTTTTATCTCATAAAGACAGGTATTGTATTAGACCTCAGGAATGGAAAATGCCTAATCTGACTCCATTGGAGCGTGCACACAGTTTCTCTTTGTGTCTTTCACTCAATTTGTATTTCCCTTTAATTGAGAATCTGTTCACAAGGACAAAAAGAGATAATAGAGGAAAAAGATGGGGGTTAATTAGCCCTTCTTGCTTGCATTGGATAAAGGACAGTTCATGTTCAAAGCCACTTTCTTTTTTTTTTTTTTGTTCTTTCGCTCTTCCATCATGATGGGGATTTTTGGCCCATAATATAGCCTAGCATCCCTGGCAAAAATATTGTCCCTTGGCTACAAGTTAACCTTAAGGAGGTCTCATTTATTTTTGTGGTTGGCTAATTTAAATCTTAACAGAAATAATGCCAAACAAAACTGATGAATATATCAGAACATTTGACATTGAAGAGAAAAAAAAAAACCTCCTGCACCATCTGTTTGACATTTTGAATGCTTTATTTCCTCCTAAATCACTATTTTGTTCATTGTAGTTTTTGAGTATTTCACTTGAGTGGTTTGTGCATTATGCTGCTAGCACCTATAGAGATTCAATTTTATCCCCAAAACTGACAGCTAAAAATAAATAAGAAACATTTGTCATTTATTGATTACCTCTAAGTTGTGCAGGTCCACCTTACGTTGTGCCTCAAACGTGAAGTTCAAATCGCTGTTTATTCAGTAGACATCCCGAAGTGAAGGTTACTGTCAGAATGGCGTTTAAAAGCAAAGCGGTTCCACGTGAAAATGTAATTGCATGTCGACAAGATGCAACTATTCACCTAAAAACGACAACCCCCCCCCAAATAAACATTGACGTTACTGTATATGTCAAGATCTGTCAGTAAAGCCGTTATGAGGCACCGTCTTGAATATCTTGGCAGCTTTTTTTTTTTTTTTTCCTTTTCAGCGTTTGACAAGCATGCTGATAATTCCGATTCGAAAGCGCCATTTGTGACGTCGTCGTTGGCATCAGGTTCAAGGATGAAGCTGTGCGAGGATGGAGATGCAAATACACCCCAGTCTGAGAGGCCAATTATTTCTCGTCTCAAAGGCTGCAAGAATGCTCGTCTAATTATGGAGGAGCCCGCTCGTTCGGCAGGCTGAAAAGCTGCAGCTCCTTGAAAACAATTTGCTCCCGTTGAGTACCTAGAGTAATTAACGTCGGCCTTAGTATTGAGAGAAAGTTTGTTTTTTTTGTTGTTTTTTTCAAGTCATTCACTTGCGTGTCGTGAACTACTTTGATTTATCACCTCAACTTCAAAAGTGTTTTCAGCCGCTGCAAGACGAGCTGAACTGTCGTCGAAGGAAACTTTGAGGGACCTTGAGTGGCTCGACTCCCTTTTGGCGCATCTTTAAAATGTCTGCCTCGAAACAACTGGCTTCCGCAGACATAATGACGGCGAGATAACAGCTATATTTACTTAAGTGTTTTCATGCATTACCGCACTGCCGATGAAACAACAAACACCGATTTGCTTAAATACACAATGCACTCCGTAAACATGCGCGGAGGAGAACGCATTTACTCACAGAAAAAATAGCATGTGACACACAGAAAATCTCTCCTCGACACTTATTCTTCGCTTTCGGGCGTTCGCGAAATGATTGTATTTATTCCGAGACGGAAACGTATCACATGGATAAAATCAATCAACGATCAGAGAAGTGGCACTTTGGACAAGTACGGCATTGAATGTGAATGCGGTCTTTTTAAACTGAATCCTCTGGTTAGAGGAAGCCATTTTGTAATATATTTTGCCTTACCCTGTCTTCACAAAACCTGGACATCCAAAGCTGAAAGGTCATTAACACCACTGACCTGTGTCTGCCTTATTGTTGCGGGGTAATAGTTAAGGCAAAATGGAGCTCGGCCGCCATAACAAATACAGTCAGATCGCCAAATTGGAGTCAGGGAGGAAAAGAAGCCGTTGTGGTCAGATGGGAGAAAGAAGCTTGGAGCTTTTTTTTTTTTTTTTTTTTTTGGGGGGGGGGGGTCACAAGGTCATTTTGTTTAAATTCCCCTTGGTTTTTGATGAGGAATGAGGTCATAGCATCATGATGACCGCCTCCAGAGACTGAGCTGTGGTTTTTCTTTAGTGTGTCTTTAACCTCCTCCGTGTGAGACCGCAGACCTGTTCGGCCACAGGTCGCTCCCTGGGATTCATCACGGTTAATGTGAAGATTGGGGATGAGGCAGACGTCCGACATGTTGGTATGGCAACGGCCCAGCAAATGAAGTATGAGAATATTGGATTGAACCTTGCATGTGCTCCGTAATAGATTCAAATAGTCACACAGGTCATGCGTTGCAGCCTGCGGAATTTTATTCACCTGTATGTACCATGGTTATTACAGTTCACGAAAAATACTGGGTGAAAAGAAGTGTTCATCGCAAATAAAGTAAAAATAAAGGCATTTAAAAAGAATACTATTATTTACATTTATAAATAACAAGAATCATAGTGAAAATATCCTTTGGTTTCATTGTTATCAAGTAATTCCTTAAAGGAGCTTTTGGGTCTCCGTTTTTTTTTATTTTATTTTTTGTTTGTAATTTCTATGCAATCTGACAGAAAAAGGATGGTTGAAACATGGTTTCACTCATTGGTGGGCCATCAGGGCCAGCAAGGCCTTCTCTGCTGGCCTAACCTAATCTGACATCATTCTCATAATAAACTTTAATAATTATAATACTATAATAAATTTTGATATTTGACTGTGTTTCCGGTGTGTTTTACTGTCATGCACAGCATTAAAAATTGTTGCTGTGAATGGCTTGACATTTTTTTTTTCTCATGTGTACACTAATCGATGGCTATTCAGGACAACCAAAAATATTGCTCTTTTTTTTTAAACCGAGGTACACAAATTACTCGAGGACTGCTAGCTACTGCAGCTTGCAAATTGTATTTGAAATTTTTATAAAGAACTCAGTGACTAAATTACAGGCTGTTTGTGTGTTGTTGGCATAGAGACAAATGCCCTGGGCCACTGCTCTCAAACTATGGTTAATACATCGCAGCTTATCATAACAGTACACGAGCACTGTGTAAATATGCCTCTTAGTGCTTGTGACCAGATGTTTTTCACTGTGTTGCAGAAAATATCCAGTAAGAGTTTAAGAAAAGTAGGAACTTATCCTGCTAGAGGTGTGAAAAGGAAATACAGATCGGAGCTTCCACAGCAAATTATGTTTTTGAATACATTACATTCTTAATTCTAGAGCAGTGGTTGTGATTCATACACTACACCCTTGCTGCGAGGCTGTTATGATTGAGTTTATTGAACTCTGTCTGGCAAGTGACTTGCAGTGAAAAGAATCCAAGTAATCTGTTGTTGTAGCCTCCTGATACACAATTTTATTTCTCAATGTTCCTGTTACGTAGCTAAAGGTGTGATTTTTTTTTTTTTTTTTGGTCTCCTGCCCTTACTTATGCTCAGTGGCAGTAAAACAGACAGAATGACTTCTCCCCCTGTCTCCTAGGCTGCCCGGAGGGTTATATTGATAATATCCAAGCCTGCAAGGCTCAGTGCATCCCGTGGGGCTCTCAGCACAAAATGGAAGAAGAGTCCCCGGACACACTTTGCGCTCCATAGCCCCACTTGCTCAAAAGAAAGGAAGCAGGTATGCACACTCAACACATTCCACACACCTCATTTATTCTCATTGCGAGAGCCCCCGCTCTCGCCGGCTCCTGAAAGCGATGATCACAGGGTGAAGGGATGGACAGTCAGGTTGGCTCCTATCACATGTGCTAATCCTGCTAGTGCAGGAGAACCTTGCTTTTCACACCCCGACTTGTTAGGTGGGCAGATGGAAGTGAAAGTGACTTCTTGCTGCCGGGTCCCACACATTAATAATTTGACTGCTCATCTTTATTTGTCACGGGTGCACACGCACTGTGAATGACAAACATATGCAGGGATGCGCTGGTCCGCAACCCCCTGCGGTTGCGGCAATCTTCGGGTGTCAGGGGCAAGGGCATTGTTGGAAAGTGATGCAGTTAAGTCTGATCCTTGAAGGCGAGGGTCAAAAACATTATAAAAGTTTGTCAAGAGACTTTATAAGGAGGAGGTCATTGGGTAAATCAGTGGTTCTCAAATGGGGTACGTAAGATTTTGAAAGGCTTTCTACAGGTATAAGCAAAGCTAATTTAATGCTTCATAATGCTGTGACAGATTTTTTTTTTTCAAATTAAGAGCAAATGAATTGGAACATCAAGCAACCAATTGATAGGTTGTCTTTATTAAGCCTTTATTTGTTAGATTTTGTACAGATGCACGTTGCCACTAGTGAGGCCAGTGGGTTAGGGGGTAGAAATATTTTATAGGTGTTACATTGTTGAAAAAAGGCTGAGAACCACACTACGACTGTCATTAAAATATAGTGAGCAAATGAAAAACAATTGTTTTTTTAAACGCCGCATGCAATCTTGTCATTTGTGGATTTTTTACTATTTTCTATTATGAACACTTAAGAGTATAATTCCTACTGTGTGGAGTGAATAAGTCTTTTTCAAGGTTGAAAAATATTCAATTCACTGTATACTAATGTGTTGTATTGTGAGAGACCTAACGTATTTAAGATATGAGCTTTCTGATATTTGGCATTGACTCAAAAATTTGAGATATTACACTGTATTCGCTATTAGGAGCAGCACAATAGCTTTTGAACTAATACAAAATAATGTGGCAAAATGCTTTGTGTAAATTGCAGAACTGCACATTTTATAAAAATATTTTTTTTCTGAGTGGTTTTATAGTTGTGGTTGTATTGTTACAAAAAAAACATAACATTATAAAAAAAAAAAAAAAAAACATAACCCTGACCCTAAGCAACAAATAAAACACATGATGTTATCCTGGTACTCTGTGTATATAAGTTTGATATGTATGAGTATAGTTTCTCTTTTCATGTAAAATATTTTGATTCCACAGAAATAATGGACAATAACTAGTATATCGTTCTCTTCCAGAAGATCCCATTGTTTGTTTGGTTTACATTTCTCCACATAAGGCTGTATTAAACAAGCATTCAGTAATTAGACGCGGATCTTATAAATATTTAAATTGAATATTAACAGCCAAACAAAAACACTATTCGCTTGAATATTTTACATAAATCCTTGCATACATTTGCAAGGGCCGTTGCTTGAATGCATATGGTGGCAAAGCGCTCTTGGTAAATAACCTGAGCTCCTGACTGGGAGAGTCTTGCGGCTCCTCAGCGTGTGAGTGTTTATGTGTTGGTTTATGTGTCAGTACCAAGCGGGACGCCCGCTGAGAGCAAAGATGCTGTAAAACAGGCAACGCATATAATTGTACTGCAGCGGGTGTCACCGAACGTGTCCCTCGGTGAATGCACATAAGGCACGCAAATGTCAGCGCAGCCAAGCAGAAGGTTATGCGAAGCCTTAAAAAATACTAACTAGAATAGGACTCGGCGGAACGAGTGCTTGTGCCGAGATCGAAGACGGCTAAAAGAAAAAAAACGCGTCGGACCGCGTTGTGGCGGGCAGCGGTCATGGAAACCATCGTTTAGCTTTTCCATTTTTGGTCCACCTCACACGCAGAGGTTGCAGGTTCAATTTTGGCTTCCGATGTTGAGTTTGCATTTTCTCCCCGTGCCTGTGAGAGGTTCCCGATTTCCTCACACACTCCACAAAAAATGCTTGGTGTATTGGCCGCTCCAAATTGTGTTTTGTGAGTGTGACTGGTTGGTTGTTGTGTTGCAAAAGTCATTTTCTCTCAGTCATCTCGTTTTTTTGGTCTAATGTCCTGTTGCTTGTCACCTGTGGCGATAGCTCCCCCAATTTTATTTACTTTGTACCCTAGGCCTAATTGCTGATGCATTTAAACATCAGTTTATTTTGGTTGTTAGGTTGGAGTTAGCTGATGTTCTTTCAAGCTTGAAAGCGTTACAAGTAGTCAGGCGCTACCATTGTCCTTTTTGAATGGCAATGATAAAAGCGCACGTTTGATATGCTAATGTGTCATTAAAACTGAAGTGCTACTGACTAGCTAACTGACTGAATGACTATAATCGCTGTGTGTTTGCATGTGTGTGCATGCTGATTTTATGCATGGTGAAATTAAGGTGACCGAAATTTCAAAATTAAAAACAGGGACACTTCAATTTCACTGAAATGGAAATATGCAATAAATTCTCACTAGGAACACTTATAACAAATTTGATAGCTATTTAATCTGGGTATCAATGGTTGTATGACTAATTTTGCTGATACTAAATGTGAACATTTTTGCTGGGTCCAGATGTTGTACCAATACTGTGAAATTTGCGTCATTGAACCCACCTTCAGTCAAATGCGTGCGTGCAGTTCTTTCTTTCTTTTGCCTATTCATGCAGCTATCGATTGCGAATGCAAGCACTTTTACTTTCTTTGTTTGTCCAAAGCCTTTCACGTAGAAATAAACATTGAATATGCGATGCGCTGGTTAGCACGTCCGCCTCACAGTTCAGAGACCCTAGTTCCAATCCACCTTGCGCTGACTGGACTTAAAAAAGAGAAAAGGGGACATCAGAATGCAACCTCTTTAAAATTGGGACAAACCGCGAAAGCCACTAGACTTCTAATCCTAGAATTCAGTTGGAGATGCTTCATTGAATCAAATTAACCAATCGCAGTGCGTTTGAATCAGAAATGGTGGAGCACAGACCTTCACCACTCCATTTAAATAATAAAGACGATTTCGGGAGTCCTACCATCTGTGACTTGGTAAGAACAGGGGTCCGTGTGCTTGCTTCCTCATCTTATCTCAGCCATTCACCTCTCACACCGCTCCCAAATCGCAGAGGTTGGCTTAGGCTACTAAAACTGGGTCATGTGGGTCTTGGTTGAATAAATACTCAGTAGCAAGCTTGTTGGGATGAAAAAAATGTGGATAGAGCAGTAGTGTTTTGTGGCTAGGGAGAATAAGGAGTAGAAAGGTCAGGACTGAACAGCGCAGCCCCGTTGCTAGGGGACATATTTTTTGGACAGCATGCCAGACTCGTAGAGCCAGACTGTCAGTCTCTGCTCTGCACGGGTCGAGGCCAAGGTGCAGGCTGGAGGACCTCAAGGTCGTGACCTTTACCTCTTCTGTTGACAGGAAGTGGGAAGGGGGAGCGGAAGGGAGGGGAGGTCAGAGGGATCTGGATGCTCGACTTAATAAGAATCCATAGATAAAAATATGCATCACTTGTCTAAATGGGAAACTGTAATTGGTGTCAAGAAAGTACGTTGAAGTGATGCATCTCGAGGACGTATCAGGAATTAGCTAAATTGCGCCTGGATTGTTAATTGACGTGTATGTTTTTGTTCTGCTGAGTAGCTATTAAAAAGCTTAATCTTACAACAGTTATTATTGCGTGATATTAAGATATTAAAAAGCTTAAGCTGACAACCGTTATTATTGTGTGATAATCATTTTAGTTGCAAAGTGATGACATAAACACCAGCGTTTTCACACTTCACACAAGTTTTTTTTTGTTTTACATTATTAGAGTAATTTAGCTATGCTATAAGTACAATTTACACTACGAGGGGTGCATGAAAAGTTTTAAGCGTCAAAAAAATGAAAAGAGATAAAAGATTTTTGAACATTTATTTCACTAAGGGCTGAACATCTTATAAAATTATTGAACATTTTGGCAGGGGGTTATCTGTTGTGGTCTTTAGCTATTTATTTAAGATTAAAATTGAGAATGGTGAGAAAAAATGTTAAAAATAGGGTTAGAGAATTGTGTTGAGAATATTGTGTTAAAAGGTTTTTAAAGTCATAACAAACTACTTTTGTATACCATGATAATCTGTGTATCCCACTCAAACACGAGACATCAATGGAAAAGCCCGGATGTCATTTTCTGAGCACACTAAAACAAATGTCCAATACAGTGGACACAAATGAAGAGGCATGATCTCAGGGAGAATATTCCTAAAATAACATGTTTTGCCAAATGTCAATATTCATACATAGCATACGTTCAGTGTGTTTCAATGTATTTTTGTGGCATAGTTGTTTGCAACCCTAGTTTATGAAAAGACATGTTTTATAATTTGGCTAACATAAAAAAATATGACTTCTGCCCTTTATTATTAAATGTCAACACAACCACATTTGAGTCCAGGAAATGAAAATACATCATAGGCAATTATTTTGTTTGAATGTTTTATTGCTTCATAGCATTAAAAATCCCATTCCTCCATTGGAAAAAAAAGTTTTCTTCAAATAACACATACGCAGAATTCAACAAGTAAATAATCAGAATTTGGTATTGTAAATTGATGTCTAAGGGGAAGTTATTTTTTTTAGCCGCTTGAAACAACTTTGCTCCTCCATAGTTGTTGGCACACAAAATTAGTCTTGACATTGTAACATCTGCTGTTTGTGCACCGCTAAACTACTTAACACCACTCCTCTCTCAAAAACACATTTTGTTAAACTCTACTTCACTGTCCTTTACACGTCCCATGGCTGGTGGTGAAATGTTAGCCTTTAACACAAATTAAGTAGATGAGCTTTTGCGATCAGTGTTTGGGCTAAAGGTCCCAATCATTTCATGTGCTGCACGCAAACAATCGAGACGTGATGGAAAAAGTACAACTTCAAGTATAATGTAGTTCCAATGTACTTCCTGTCTCACAAGCAAAAAAAAAAAAAAACCAGGCATGCAACACTTTTTAAATGTGTAGCCTATTAGCACTTTTTTCTCCAAAGTCCGTATTTGGAACTAAGTGTTGTTTGGTTCCTCGTGTCCTCTATGTGGAATTCCACTTACATTCTAAATATTGTTCAAAAAGTCATCACTTCCTAACCCACAGTTAAGATATAAAACATTTTTGTTGTTTTTGAATAAAGCGGTCACTTGTGTAAACTGGCCATAAATTATTATAAACATAAATACTCTGACAGCGGTTATAAAATAAGTCCAAATTCTAGAGAACACAGTGAGAAAACATTTCAAACAGCCAGCAAAAATAAGCTTTGTGGTCATCATTCCATAGCTGCATTCTGCGCCAGCATTCACTGCATATATGGAACATCTAACAAAATAAATAAGCTGATAAATAAATAAAGTCCTTGCATTGGTAAATGTTATTCAATTCTTTTACAGTACCATGAGTTTTTTTGCTGGACAGCAAGTTGTTCAAATAGAGCAGTTACAATGTGAGCGGAGGGATAGGTCCACTGTCGTCTCTTATTGGGGGTGTGAAGGCAAACTTGAGGGGGTTCTGATGGCGGTGCCGTCGTCAGTGGAAACGTATGCCGTCTCAAAGCCCCGTGCTTTTGTTGGTGTTACTATGGCAACCGGCCACAGTGGGATCCGAAACGTTAAGAGCCTTACTGGGAGTTTAGCTGGAAGAAAGTCACAGGGGAGATCCCAAGGTCTCCCAAGCCGGCATTGAGACGGCGACCTCAGAAACGTCCCATCCTGGCGGCAAAAAGGCCGCGCGATTGCGGCGCGGCCGAGGGTACGCGGCCAAAGCTGGACGAAGGCCACTTTATGATGAACTGGGAGGTCACTGGCAAGAGATACCTGGACAGACGGGGGGAAAAGATGAGCATAATGAGAGGATTAGAGAAACGAGGAGTCACTCTTTAGAGGTCAGGATGCTCTGCGCTGACATCAAACCATTATCACCATACACTCAGTCTCCTATTCCTACGCAATTGTGCTCACTTGCAATGGCAAGTATACAGAGAGGGCAAAATCAACTCGCACGCTTGATTTTTCGATACGTACGGAAAATCCTCACCTATCGTTCCGCGGCACAGACGTCAGTACCTTTCTAAGACTTTCCTATGACACCTTCCACCGAGACAGAGCAGTGAGGCAGCTCCTGCTAACAGCGTTCCAGTACCTGAGAATGAGACCAGCGTCAGGTTGAGATAAGAGTCAGGAGGGCCCGAACCCTCCCGCCATCCTCCTCAGTTACTGGAAATGAGTCAGATATGGTTGTCAAAGCAATGTCAGATGAGATGATTAAATCCCGGCTATGGTTCGCTGAAGGTTATTCAAAATGTCAGCGTAGTCAGACAACATGAGACAGTGGCAGGGTAGAATTCTTACGTCTGGGAAAAAAGCCTCGCATTTGATATCGCACTTAATATCCTTAACATATCTGCATCATCCACAACCGAAGGACCAAAAACCTCATGTCGTTAAACAAATACGACAGTCAAAAGAACTTTCATTGTGTCACTTTAATCAAAGGGGAGCCGTTTAGAAATGTATGCTGAAGAATTATCTTCTTTTAAACTGGAGCAGAGAGAGCACAATTTCCTCTGACAGCTCTCCTTCTTTGGCAAATAGCTTTCAGACAAATTATCCGGGCAGCTTCTTCTAATGTCGACCAGGAAAAAAAGAATGTGTGTCGCTGAGGGCGCTCGCCGCAACTACAGACCCGAGAGAGTTAGGATGGATTCAAATTAACTTCACTTAGTCCATCAAGTGTCCTTGAAACGGCTTCAAGTGGGCCATAGGTATCCCTTCAGCACATCCTCCATTATGATTGGACTCCATGAACAGTCCAGTCCGGTTCTTCATATCCGACCAAAAAAGTATATTTAGTACATTTGTGTCTTTGTGTCATTTGGTATATTATCATTAGGGGTGTAAAATAAACAGATCAATTGTGATCAATTAATTACAGTTATACTTAATGCTTTTTTTTAAATTGTGTACTCTCATTATTAATCTCTAACTATAAACTGTATGCTAATTAATCCATTTTCATGCATTGGGCCTCTTGTGATTGAGTTGTTGAAGGTTGGTTCAATCAAACTCTGAAGTGGACACTGATTGGCTCCTGTTGTGGGAGGAAGCGCATGTTTAGGAGCAGGAGGAAGACGTAAAAATGGGAGCGCGTGTGAGAGTTGTCAGTCTGATGGATGATAAATTTAACTTAAAAGCTGAAGCTTTAAAATGCTCTGATTGCATCTTTGATAGAGGTAGAGCGATGCCATCTTTGTAAGGAGGTTGCTTCCTACAGAAGCAGATGAAGTTTAGCCTACCGCATCAAGCTAAAGCACAAAGCTGCAACTCCAGTCACAGATAACGATAGCAACAAAAGCGGCTAATGTAGCGAGCCATAGCACTGCTCTTTGCAGAAATTAAACCAAGAATGTTTGCCCCCCTTGTGTTTTACTTTAGTGTTAATGACTAATTATTTGGCAATTGAAAAAAATTAGCAGCGCCAGTCCTCCTGATGGTCAAAACTAAAAGTATCACCAGCACTTGGGATAGCAGAAAGTCTAACCTGTTAAAAAATAAATGACTGATGCCACTTTTATGTTGTTGTATATCTATATGTGGTCTTCCACAATAACACAATGTAAATTAAAAATAAAAGTAGTAGGGTTTTTCTCCATTTTTTAAAATACATTTTCAAATTAATTAGAGCAATTCATTATAGCTCTGAATGAATCAATTTCTGTTTTTCTTTTAATGCTCTTTACTGCACTACCTATCAAAATCACGAACTCCCTGCTCGCTGTTCGTGGAATTATCAATTCCACTGAAATCCAAACTTGGCATGTATACCGCGGTCAAATAAATAAGGCAAAAAAAAAAAAAAAAAAAAGGCAAATATTGAATACCCATGGGGTTGAATGTGTGTTCAGAGCCTCTCGCCTCCTCTCCTATTCGCTTTGAGCTTATTCTGCCCGTGGAGAGAATCACAGTAGTGGTAGTCGTGCATATCTGACATCCACGCAGCCCTCTGTCACTGCTGGGTACATTTAATTGGAGCCTCGTTCGTCATCTTTCAGGTCCGTCCTCACTTTGATCACCAAGAAGATATTGGTAACAACGCTCTGCTGTCTTGAAAGCCGGAGGGAGGTTTGCTCATGCACTTCTGGTTTCATCTATCAGCTGAGACAGAAATCTACTCTCCAGCTCCATTTCTTACATTCCCATTCAAACAGTAGGAACTGACAGGGCTTCCATGCCACTCCACATAACCGCCACGCTGAATTAAGAGGCCCGACCAACGGGTTTACCGTCATGAAGGATAAAGGGGCGGCTGCTATGATAGCTGACGCAATCATAGACCAAGCGGTACAAAGCGGCTTGAAGGTTATCTGCGTCCCATATTCGATTCCAACACCCCAATTAACCCTAATTACTTCTCAGACAGATGAAGGGTCACAGAATTCGAAACTTTTGTCATCACGGTTTAAAAAAAAAAAATGTCTTTGGGGTAGAGCCACATCATTTTGGGCTTAACAAGGAAGTCATTAGTGAATCCATTTGGCCAGTTCCTCTTATCTGCCCACACAGGCTGAAGGACTTTTTCTGAAGCTCACAAGCTTGTTGACACACCTGGTCAAGCTACTCTGCAGGGAAGGATGCTTGAATGAGGAGCCAGGTGTGGTCAACAACAGATAATCTAAGGACCACGGCGACAGAATCACTTGGCCGTATGCCAGCTGTGCATGTGTATACAACAGAGATGATTTGCAGATGCTCGACATATTCCCCATGTCTCGGATTTGATGTGAAGTAGCCTGAGAGTGAGGTCTGCAAAAAGTGTCCTTCCCTTCAAGTGTTGGTGCGTGAGTTGAAAGAGTAGTCCATTGATTAACCAATCAGGAGAGATCCCTTAGGCTCTATTTCATTACGGGTCACTTACAAGTGGCAAGTTCACATTTAGAAGCTTTGGACTGTTTGCATGTATTGTA
>NC_142378.1:6740000-6805000 GCF_059441005.1 Hippichthys cyanospilos | reverse complement strand
TACTTCCATAGAAAATGAATTAGCATAGATGCTAACGTCAGCTAGCAATTAGCGATGCTAAACGAACACGTTCGCGATCTTTTAATATGCTAATTTGGCCATTAACATTCATATACATTCAGCCAAAACAATGTCTAGAAAACTGCAAAATACAGGACTTACAGCCATTGCGTTCGGAGGGACAAGAAAGCACGAAGACAAACACGATGTCCAGCCGGAGGTAGGTAAGTTGCGCACGTTGTTTTCTAAGCACGGCCTATATGCTACCGTTACACACGGCGACTTCCTGTTTGCGCCTTCAAAAAAAGAGTAGGAATACTTGGAACAAACACGTGATTGTAAACAGAACTATCTTGTAAACCGAACAAAAAAACTACAACATTTGGAAACATTTCTGAACAAATATTACTGTGGGCAGAACAACTCTGAACTGGAAAACGTGTATTAGAACTGTAATCATATTGTAAAATGACTCAGGTCATACTTTGTGTGTCAGCCTTGGTGACTCTGTGTCCTCCTCTGCTTCTCTCTCGGGCGGGGTTCCCCAGGGCTGGGTCCTTGGCCCTCTCTTGTTCTCCCTGTACTTGCTCCCACTCGGCTCTATACTTAGGAAGCTCCTTCCACTTTTATGCCGATGACAGCCAGATTTACTTACTCCATCGCTACATTAGTTAAGTGTCTTGATGACATCAAAGCCTGGATGACGGGCTGTCAATTAAAGGATTAATAGCAATTTTGATATTTTTTATCTTTTGATGAATTAATTATTTCATTTAAAAGTTTCTAAATCTTTGAAATTTCAGCCTCTAAACTGCAGATACTATCGGAAATCTTTAGTTGGTTTTATTTGGTTTTTTTTTGTTTTTTTCAATAAGACATTTCCAAACAACTGGTTTAATTTGGAAAACCGAGATCAATCGGACGTATACGTAAATTAATGTTCTCTGATTGGTTTTATCTCACCCGCGTACATACTGTACGTATTAACGTTTTCTGATCGGTTTATCGCTGCTAGCGTACTCATTGTACCTATTTCATAATGTTCTCTGATTGGTTCGTCGCTGCTAGTGTATAAACATTATTACGTAATGTTCAGTGCTCGGCGCCGAGCATGACATCATTCCCAATCGCCGCATAGTTGAGTGTTTCACTGTGGCGTCTCGGCAGACATCGCGGCCAACGACACGCTCCGCTTCGAAAACGTCCGCAGCAGCCACCAGATGCACGTGACGGACGGGCGGCACGGCAAAATCGCCGCGCGCTGCTCGGGGCCGTACGTGCTCTACGCCGACGCGTGCTACCGCAGCTTTCGCCCGGGTGCCAAAGGCACGCTGAGGCTAAGGGTGGCGGGCAGGGACGCGCCCCTGTGCGCTTTCCGGCTGGAGGGCCAGCCCGAGGCCTGCGAGGCGTTCCACGCCATCGCCTACCTGCGGGCCGGCGACAAGGCCGAGCTGGACCTGCGCTCCGCGGGACGCTTCAAGATCAAGAACGTGACGGTGGGTCTCAGCTACCTGCTGGGGGGACGCTGTGAGTTTTGAGGACCACCGACCACCAAATGCAGACTTTTACTCATCATCCACTAAAAATGCAAACAAACGCCTCCCTCAAATAACGGCGCCCAGTGGAATCCTGTTGCTGACCAAAACAGCAGCCAGGCTTGTAACGCAAACGAGTACAAAGTGTTTGTACTCAAGTAGAATGTTTATGTTTTGTACATTTTGTGTCATTATTTATACTAGAAATGTTTACTATTATTCCACTACATCTCCTAAATAAAATGTACGATAAAAAGTCTACACCACCCTGCTTATTAGTCAGGATTTTGTGATATAAAAAAGACCAAGATCGATTATTTTAAAGCTTTTCCCAAATGTAGCCTATAACTTATACAACACAGATGGAAAAGGGAAAGTAAAAATAAACTAAAAATAAAATAATGAAATGGATGATTAGATCATTAGGATGAATAGATAGATGGATGGATAGTGGCTTGACTTTTTTTTTTTTTTTTTTTTTTTTTCAAATGAAGGTTGGTTCCACTTCAGCTAAAGTGACAGATCGCGGAACAGCCGTTTTGCAAGTCAGCCGAGTCACGTGTTGTCTTCCGTGAACAAACCCTAGAACTTATCTCAAACGAGTCAGTGGGAAGCTGCGCAACAGAAACATGGAAAACTACAACACACAAATCACAACCAAAATTTTCCTGCATAGTTTCAAGAGCAGTGGAAAAATACCAGACGTTTGAAACACAGATCAGACAAAACCCAAGGGAAGTTCCATCAAACATGACCAGACAGATTTTATCCATGAACCCCCGGGGTAAAATAAATAAATGAAGACCAAAGAACACTTGGAGGAAGTCGGTCAAGGTAAAGGAAGGAGGAAAGTTTTGGAGAAGAGCCCCCAGGACCAAATACAAGTCACGAGCGTGACTGCCGTTCTCTAAAATCGAAAGTGGTACTGTTTAATTATTCTATGTCGCCAAGCTAACATTCCAAATTGTGTTAGCCACTTAATTAGCACTTGGATCTTTATTGTCATGTTGACGGTCATTTATTTCGGCCATGGAATTATACATTACGGACTAAAAAATGGCCCAGTGTAACTTGGGGGAGGGCAGCCATTTTACGATGCCACTGTTCTTGACTTCCGGTCAGATTTCAGCGTATATTTAACTTTAGTTCCCATTTCACGGCGTTAACATTTTCGCCATGAGACAGAGAAAAAAATCATTTAAAGGCTTTGGGAAATCTATGTATTCAAGTTAAGTCTGCTTGGTAGGTGGCAACGCAAGATGGCTGCTGCAGTGAGCATGTGCCATTGTTATGATGATTCATGCGAGGAAGGTGCAAGTGGGAAAGTGCACTCGAAAGCCGCTTTGAACTGGGAAGTCCGAGATACGAGGTCCAAAAAAAAAAAAAAAAAAGAAACGGATTTCCCCGAGCAGCTTCATGGACATTCATAGTTGATAAATTTGAAAGACAACACTACTTTATGTTAACGTCATTTGTAATGACTGTTAAGATATGTTGTATCTTCCTGCATGTTTTTTTTTTTTTTTCTTGTATGTTTAGCTAATCATCTCAAAACGATAGTTTCCTATTTTTGCTTGTCATTGTTGCTCATCAGTCCGTCTGTAATCTAAACAATAGTTAGCATACAAGTATTTGCTGCTTTGCTCATTTATCTACATTTATTTAAGCTTTTTAGCAATAAATAAATGATCTTGTTTGCATATCCCGGCTAAGCAAGCTAATTAGCATTTCCAGCTTTTTTTTCTATCTATTGACTGATATGTATATTGGAAAGCTGCTTCACCGTCTTCTGTTTTTGGCTCGTATTTGTGTGAAGCTTTTGAATGCAAAACTAATTGTCACTTACGAGACCGTTTCTTCTGCTGAAGTCAGTTAAACATTACCGTTAAATACAGATAAGAAACCCCATTGGTCCGCTTGCATCATCACCCTTCCTTTCATCACAGTCGCGCTCGCTTTACACCCTTAATGTAATTAAAAAAAAAAAAAAAAAATTTGACTTTCTGTTTGTAGACAAGAATATAATTGCACAAAAAACACTTTATCTGTCCACACGCTGACCTGCACTGGCTATTTTCCTGGCCTATGTTGAATCTCTCGGAAGTGTCAGGATAATAAAATGTTTTTGACTTTTTGCAAAGAAAAAAACGTGATCACTAAACAGGTTTGAATGGAAAATATTTGAGCTGCAGACCTGCGCTGACATGTAGCGGCTTTTTTTTTCTCGACATCAACAAAGTTGTCAAAATCAAATGTTACAGGATATGCACGTGCTTGATCACTATTAGCTTGTGTGTTTCTAGACTGTTTTGAACGATATAACTATAATAATATTTGATTCTTAGCTTTGAACGTTTCTAAATAGGTTTGAACAAAACATACAGTTTTACAAGCACGGGCGTTATCTGCAATAACTTTTTTTTGGTTGGTAGCTATTGTGCGAACTTGTATATGTATTGTTTTTTTTTCTAGATGTGCTTAAAGACTGATTTAATTGCCTGAGTGCAGCCATTGATTGTTCAAGCTTTTCCTTGGTTCACGTCCAATCTCAATAGGAAGTGCTGCAAAACCCAAAGCTTTTTCAAATTGCACCACTGTGTAACATGATTACAATATTTGTGAAGCTATTACATTGTGTGAATGGGTTAAGAGTAAAAAATACTTTAGCTTCCTGAGCATAGCTCTGTACTCTAATGGCTTTTTCATTGGCCCATGACACAATCTCTCTGTGTCATTCTCTGTGTCTGTGTCATTAGCATCGGCTACTCATTATTAGTTACCTAATAACTTGATTATATAAAGCCTTTCAACATTTTTCTGGCAAGACTTACTAAAAACGACTTCATGTGCCCAAGCGCGTTCTTGCATTCTATTGGTGTTTTCCATGGCCCATGCCTGACTAATCTACACATCATACTGTTTTTACTAAAAACCTGTAGGCGTACAGGTGGGAAACAAACATCAAAGATATTTTGTTGTAGGCTTCCGATAATGTTTCGACCTTAGTGAGGAGGTTTTTACATGTCACTGTTACCAACCGTTTCGGGCACTGGGCCAATAATAACATGGCATGCTCTCTGATGGGAATATGTGTTGCGCTACATTAGCTCCAAAATTTCGACCGCAGCTCCTTCGGCGCAAGTATCGATTGACAAAAAGTCATTTTTTAAATGCTGGGTGTAACGACGAGCGGATGCATGAGAATGGTATCACAAGCGGAAGAAACAGGAATGAAACAAAGGTTTCAATGGCAATTACACGGAAACTTAATTAAGGGGAACAAAAGGACTTACTTATGAGAAACAAGATAAGCAGGTTCTTCAGAAGACATTAAATTATCATAAGAAATCCCCCTTTTTAAAGAATAGCTAGATAGAGCTCATCTTGCTTACGTAGTTAGCTATCTAGCTAGATAGCTAGGTAGTACATAAAACAGATAGATAGATAGATAGATAGATAGATAGATAGATAGATAGATAGATAGATAGATAGATAGATAGATAGATAGATAGATAGATAGATAGATAGATAGATAGATAGATAGATAGATAGATAGATAGATAGATAGATAGATAGATAGATAGATAGATAGATAGATAGATAGATAGATAGATACAACAAAATCTAGCTAGATAGCTAGCTAGTACGTAAGATAGATAGTTATGTATGTAAGATGAGCTCTAGCTTGATAGCTAATTAGTACGTAAGATAGATAGATTGATAGATATCTATCTAGCCAGGTAGATAGCTACATACGTAAGACAAGATCTAGCTAGATAGATAGCTAGTATGTAAGATAGATAGCTATGTACGTAAGATAGATAGATTAATAGATATCTATCTAGCCAGGTAGCTAGCTACAAACGTAAGACAAGATCTAGCTAGATAGATAGCTAGTATGTAAGATAGATAGCTATGTATGTAAGATGACATCTAGCTAGATAGCTAACTAGTACGTAAGATAGATAGATAGATAGATAGATAGATAGATAGATAGATAGATAGATAGATAGATAGATAGATAGATAGATAGATAGATAGATAGATAGATAGATAGATAGATAGATAGATAGATAGATAGATAGATAGATAGATAGATAGATAGAATCAAACCAACCTAATTCTACATGGAAAAAGAAAGTAAGTTGCCTCGTTAAATCATAAACCCAGAACAATATAAGGCAGAGAACCAGTTGGCCTTCCTCACCCTGTTACATTTCGTGTTGATGATTCAACAATGAGGAAGATGCTCGGCAAAAATGACACCCAAAAGTCCTGGTTGAACATAACGGCTTGTCTTCCTCCCAAAAAACAAATCTAAATGAAGTCTTGTGGGGGAAAATTTTATGATTTGAATTAGTGAAAGTGTTTCATTTTTGAAAGGTATGTGAAATCAGGAACGGGACAAGCAGTTTGTAGAAACACCAGCAAGCTAGTTTATAGCGAACAGGCGTCTTGTTATTTATTTGTACATTATTTTTAAATCATTTTTGGCATGTTTGACACAATTTTTTGACAGATTGAGACAGAAATAAAACAATTGATCTAACACAATCAAAAAAGTTACTGAATGAAATTCACATAGCGATATTGCGTTGCTCCAAAGTTCAATAAATTAGACATGGATGACACAGCACTTTTTAAAAATGTTATGCTCTTTTTTCCCCTTTCTTCTCTCTGTCTTATTTTTATTTGTAGTTGTGGGGTAATTGGCTATAAAAGGCCGAGAAAGCGTAGTCGTACTCCGAAAGTAAAACGCGTAAAACAATGTAACGCTCTCACAACAGTGCCACTCAAGCGCAGCCTGACAGAAACAAAAACAAGGCAGCATGTCAGCACACTTTCACTCAGTACTACGTTTCAGTCGAACATGTTTAGTTGGACTCTCTCAAGAGAAACTTACTGTTACTTTTCCTTCTTTTTTTTTTTTTTAACGACACGTATTGTCCCACCCACACAGACTTTCTCTCAGCCTTGCATCACCGCCCACAGCTGTTTGGCCTCCTTTGAAATCTCGCCGGAGATGACGTGTACCGAGTTTCATCATCAGCTTCAGTTTTGTTCATCACCTTATCAGCTTTTGCATTCTGTTAAACCAGCAATTTACCTGCAATTTACTACTGTGTGTTAACCTGTAAGGTTGAACTACTTATGAAGGCAAAAACAAAGGGACAGGGTGGGGGAAAAATTGTTGTGATTTGTATTATATTAGACCGCTGATTTTTGATGATTTTGATTGCCTGCTAGGTTCAACTGCTAGCAAGGAATTACAGTACATCACAGGTGTCAAACTCAAGGCCCGGGGGCCGGGTCCGGCCCGCCACATCATTTTATGCGGCCCGTAAAATGCTGATTTGACTATGCAAGAATGTTGCTCAAACAACCGACCTGAATGTCACCAGTTTATACACTACCCAAAGTCGTTTTGTTTAAAAGAATAAAACATAATAAAATACAAACATAATGCAACATGAATCAAGCATAAATGTCTTATTATGGCACATATTCAACTACTAATGGTCTTATAACTTCATCAATTGAATGCATTGAGCCACAGAATGCATTCTGGATACAATCAAAACGTTTTTTTTTTTTTAAATTATACAGTATATTTACATTTGATTATTTGTGTTATCAAATCTGCATCTAATTGATCCCCAGTGAAATGAATTATTATTACATACACATTTAGTTGAATCGCTATATATTTAAATAAATCGCCCATTAATCGAAAAATCAGTTGTTTCGGATCGACCGATTGACCCGCGTGTATCAGTGAAAGCTGAGCTTGTTTCGAAAACACTTGGCACGTCGTAACCTTTGAGCCGGCCTCGAAGTCACAATGATTTTATGACGGACGTGTGCATATGCACAAGTGTGGGCTGAACAACGTTCCGATACGCTCAGGGTTATTTTTGTCGACAGTATCAATGCCAAACGCAATAAAAAAATTTACCACTCGACCAACTTTATTGATCTGTCTGTCTGCGAAGTTCACTAAATCCATAATTTGGCCCTCTTTACACATGCAATATTGTGTTAGACAAATTCTTCCACATAGCTACTCGCAATATTTTAGCCAAGGGACGGCGCTTTGTTGGAAGTGTGATAAGTTGGTGGTGCCATTTCAAACTTTGATATGATGTCGCCATCTGGGTGAAATTTCAGCTCCCCGGTGTCAATGCTTTCCCTTTGATGTCAAATGTCTTTGAAGTAAAGATCAAAGGATTGGACTAAATACTGCATAAGAGTTCAAATTACGACTTCTAAGAATCGTAGCTAGCTAGCTAAGTAGCTCGGACCGCAGGGGTCCCCAACCTTTTTATCACCACGGACCGGTCAGAACAACGCGTGCGTCCTCGTCCTCTGAACTTGCCTTCTCAAAGAGGCGAAACATCTTCGAGGACAGCGGTGTCCAAATCCGGTCCTCACGAGCCGCTGTCCTGCATGTTTTTGCAGGTTTCTTTCCCCGACACAAATGATCACTCGATCATTTGAATCAGGTGTGTCGGGGAAAAAAACCCCGCAAAACATGCAGGACTGCGGCCCTTGAGCAATGAGTTTGAGCACCCGGTTGCAAACTTTCTTTTCATTCATCTGAGGAAAGGGACACAGAAGAAATGACAAGGAACCAGTTTAAGTACCTTGCAGTTGTCAAAGCGCTAATTAGGTGATAAAACCTTAAGGGCTCGGGCACGCTCGCAGCGGAGTCGTCTTTTTATGAGGGTAGTTTGCGTGGGCGGACAGGTATTTCCCTTCGCTTTCTATTGCGCAACAAAAGGGGAGTTGCTTATGCCTGAGCCACGCGGTGTGTGTTTGTTTATTGATGTGGGCGATTGGCCCGCAAAGCCTTTAAAAACCGGCGCTACCTGCGCCGGTGTCAACACAAATGCACATGAAGATGCATCAGGTAGGAGAAGACGTGCCGCTGGAAGAGCTCACCATGCTGGGCGAGGCAGCAGAGGGCATGCCGGGCGCAATCGGGCGGAGGGCCGTCGTCAGATGCGCGCCCGCCTTGATTGGAGCCGTGCTGCTTTGTGCTGCCGCCGCCGCGGTGCTTTTCATCCACTTCTACATACCTGTATTCAATCAGGTCAGGATGGATTCGTGCATGCACGGATGGATGAATGGATTTATGCATGGATGGATGGACGGAAAGATGGATGGACAAACGGATGGATAGATGAATTGTTATGATGGATGGATGCATGCATGGACAAATGGATTTATGCATGGATGGATGAATTATGTTGGATGGATGAAAGATGGATGGACAAATGAATGGATAGATGAGTTATGTTGGATGGATGGATGGAAAAATGGATGGACAAATGGATGTATAGGTGAATTATTATGATGGATGGATAGATGGATGCATGGACAAATGGATGAATGGATGAATTGTGTTGGATGGATGGATGGATTATGTTGGATGGATGGATGGATGGATGGATGGAAAGATGGGTGTACAAATGTATGGATAGATGAATTATGATGGATGCATGCATGGACAAATGGATGAATTATGTTGGATGATGGACAGATGGAAGGACAAATAAATGAATAGATGAATTATGTTGGATGGGTGGATGGAAAATGGATCTACAAATGGATGGATAGGTGAATTATTATGATGGATGGATAGATGGATGCATGGACAAATGGATGCATGGACAAATGGATGATTGGATGAATTGTGTTGGGTGGATGGATGGATGGACAAATGGATGGATAGGTGAATTATTATGATGGATGGATAGATGGATGCATGGACAAATGGATGCATGGACAAATGGATGAATGGATGAATTGTGTTAGATGGATGGATGGATGGATTATGTTGGATGGATGGATGGAAAGATGGATGGACAAATGTATGGACAGATGAATTATGATGGATGCATGCATGGACAAATGGATGAATGGATGAATTATGTTGGATGATGGACAGATGGATGGACAAATAAATGGATAGATGAATTATGTTGGATGGATGGATGGAAAAATGGATGGACAAATGGATGGATAGGTGAAATATTATGATGGAGGGATAGATGGATGCATGGACAAATGGATGCATTATGTTGGATGGATGGAAAAATGGATGGATGGATGGATGGATGGACAAATGGATGGAGTCTTGCAATGATTGGCTGGATGGATAGATGAATTTTTATGTTCGATGGATGGATGCGTGGACAAATGGATGATAGATGAATTATTTTGTTGGATGATGGATGGAAAGATGGACGGACAATTATGTTGGATGAATGGACGGAATAAAATGCTGGACGTGTGGACTGATGTATATTTATGTCGGATGGATGGATGCATAGTTGCCAACTGGTATCAATATTTGGAGGGAATATACAATTATGAGCTTTTAACAACTGACTTTAATGCCGATTCACTCACCAACCAGATTCAAATGAAAACATTCCATCCAAATTTCCATCCCGTCATAAAACAAAAGCGAGACAACTTTCAAATTGCGTGCGCGGGTTTGGGCCGTAAATGATGTCTTCACTGTCTGTCTGCAGGACACCGGAGCGGCAAGTTTAAGACGCAAAATTAACGTGACGTGTTCAATCCAAAGTAAGCCTCGCAATCTCCGTTTTGGAGCATCCGGCGGCCTGACAAGCACAACACCCTTTGTTTGATTTCCATTTTTCATTTTCTGTCTTCCATAGAGAGTGACGAAGACGGCGGACACCACATCTTCACCGTGGACAGGGCGGCCACCTATTTGATCTACGGCTGGCTGGTTTTCTCGCCGGGTTCGTACAGCGGCCTCCAGAGGAAGAAGGATGAGGAGGTGGTGCTCAAGCAGACGTTTGACCGGCAACAGCTCGACATTCAGACCCAGCCCAGAGAATCTATTGTCTTCTTCTTTGAGAAGCTGAAGATGGTGGACAAGAGCATGCTGAGTGTCCACTTCAGCGGCCAGCACAATAAGAGCTCCTTCCACATCTATGAACTTTGAGACTTTATTCTGGACTTTATTTGCTTTTTTACCCCCATCCTGACAACTTTTTGAAATCTTTATATATAATATAATATCTTTATTTTTTCCCTTTGTTAAAACATGCACAAAACCTGTAGGATCTTCTCAAAGGAGCCCGTGGAATCATCATCATTCATTCTATTAAATACAGATATATTTGTTGCATGAGATTCAACACTGTAAATGTCATGTAAAGTATGCTGGAGAAATAAAGTATTTCATTTTCTTGGTGTTATGTGGTTAATTATTAATTGATATATAATATAATATAATATCATAATCATTCTCAGTTGGTCCTTCATAAAGGGGAAGTCAAGTTACTCATGTTTTTGCCACTTGCAGACAACTGAAAGAGAAAATGAGCACCTTCAAATCATTGATTTATCCTTATGTGTAGACCGCTGGAAAGAGATTTTTGTTTGTATAAAAAGTTATTCCTTCAGTGAGACCACAAGAGAAAACGGTGAAAGATGTGGGTGGAGCCAAACCTTTGACCACGCCCGCTAAACGTTTGCCCACCGACAGTGGTCGAAATAACCACTTTGACTAACAGTCTAGGCGAACAGACACACAGAAGCACGTCCAACCTGTTCAAGGGTCCTAGAAATGGTGGACCTCGTTTTAGTTGCGTGTATTTAAGCAATGGGCTCAAACGTTGTGGTCAATAAATGTACTCCACATCGACGTTAATGGGAATGTTGCAGTATCATATGTGTCCAGCAGAGAGCGCCATCCCCGGCTTGTTGGGGTTAGTATAAGATTGAGTTAGTGCAGTAGATAACGTGTAATTATTGATGTTCTTTAAAGTAATAAAAATTAACATATGAAACACAACATGACAATAACTCCAGTGAACAACTTTGGCAATACTTTGTAAATACAAGCGGGATGTCCGATGTCATATTCCCATATGGTCTAGCGGTTAGGATTCCTGGTTTTCACCCAGGCGGCCCGGGTTCGACTCCCGGTATGGGAACACTTGTTTTGCGTAATAACGTAACGGCACAGCAGAAAATTGAATTTATGCAACGTCAGAAATCATTTCAGCAGCAAAAAAAAGCTATGTTTGAACTTAGAAGACAAGTTCTTCAAATATATACAAGCAAAACGTGTAGCAAAACAAGCAATTCGAACAAATAAAAACGGTGAGGGCGATAAAAATGCGAGACAGAATTTTCCAACTGAAATATATAATGCAAAACAAGTGATCTTTTTCCCCTCAATAAAATGCAATCGTGAAGATGTCTTACAAAATAAACAATGCAAAAAGAAAAAAAAATAAACGAGAAAACAAACTAGAATATAGATTTTGTTTAAAAAATTTAATTAAACATGCACAATGTGTAGCAAGCAGTGTGAACAACTATAACGACGTGAAAAAAGTAAACTTGCTAAGATGAAACTAAGATAAATATAGGGAAACATTTTTTACAACTCGTACAAGAGTAAATATTTTTGTAGTACTACAAAATTGCCACTAGATGTAGCTACAGCTCAAAATACGCCTTGCGTTACCTCACTGTCACGTCTTAAATATGTCAGTATAAAATTGTATGACAATTCATGATTTTTTTTAATTTTCCAAACTCCCTTGATTACCTTCTTCAAAATATTACAAAAATACAAACAATTAAAAAAAACATGGGAAAACTTTTACAAGTGGCAATAGACGAATTGCCATCACTGACGCTAAAAGTGATTGCATGCACTTATGCGGAGAAACTTCTTGCGGTTGCTTCGATGTCACGCTCAAGACCCTCATGTCGATATTAACACAGGAAGGAAGTGCGCGGCCAGACGTGTTGCAGGGGCCCGGGCTCTCTCTGTGCCAGCTATGCGCCTTCTTTTCTTTGCAAACTTAAGAACGAACTCGTCTAACCCAGACAAACCCATAATATGGATTATATAATCATATAATGTGTCATCATTGCATGATATTCTTTTGTTATAACCGGAGCCTCGCCCACCTACTACATTCAACATGTATTTTTAATAAGACAAGAAAATAAATGAAAGTAAAACTAAAGTTTTTTTTTCTTCAAAGATGTGAAAAAATATTAAAAGTTCTACATGAGTTATCGGCATAATGGCGATGAAATTTCTGATGAAATGTCAGTTCTTTTGGTGGTTAAATTTCTAAACCGGAAGTTATAGACTTGGTTCAGGTTGCCCCGCCTCTTTCAACGACGTCGTCCCAATGCACTTGCTAAGCTAATAAACATTTAAACACAAAGTTAAAGAAATATCTTTTAAATTTCTACACAAATCTTGATTTTAATCAATGTTTTATTATTATATTTGTGCGTGATAAATTGTTTTGTATTTTAGTAATCGTGCAACACTTTGGTCAGTCAGCCCTTATGAAGGTTGTTTTTAAATGTGTTTTATAAATAAACTAATTTTATTATTATATTTATTATTTTATGATTATTATATTAATTAGATATTCAGACAATAAAAAGGCTAAATAAACACAATAGTTCGTGGAAAATTTGACGATGTAATAAATAGGAGGAAGAAAGACAACATTTGTAATATTGCCCCAAAATATGAAAAAATACATCGAAGGGTTAGGTAGCTATGATTTAATGTCCGTACTCTTAATAAACATGAAAACATGTCCCTGGCATTGAATGAGTTAAGCAACTTTGCAGGCCATGTCAAGAATGTGTTTTTAGGATAAGCTGTGGCCCAATAAAACGCGGGTGGAGGGCCACAAATGGTCCCCGGACTGCAGTTTGGACACACCGTCCCTGCATTTTTGATTAAATAAGCCTGATTTTGTGAAAATGAATCCCATGTATTTTCAAACTGGAAAAAAACAAAACAAAACAATGTGGAAGCTTTTCAAAAATGAGTGGAAAAAAAGGTGAAAAGCTTTCAAAAGGTGAAACAAGAAGCCAAGGTGAGTGACTTTCCTTTTTTTTTTAATCGAAGAGGCTTGATCCAAACGTCTCTGCGGCGGCTTCTCGGTTAAATACGGCAACAATAAGTTACGAAACTAATGAGGTCTGCTTGGAAAGAAATGTTTTCCGGCCATCGCTTTATGGTAGCACACAATCTTGAAACACGTTGAATAAATATAATGCTACACACATCACTTTAGTGTTACTGATCTCTTTGGATGGGGAGATGTCTTCCTCCGCCGTGACGCGCGATGACATCACAATCAGATCTCGTAGAGGCCGAAGAAGTTGCCGTGGCGGGAGTGACTGAGATATTGGGGGTGCGACACGTTGACCAGGACCCTGTCGTTCCGCCGGAGCCTGAGAGCCGAGGCCAGGTAGCTGTCGGTCGTCCAGGCGTGCCGCCGCTCCGTCTCGCTCCGCCGCCAGCAGAAGCCGGCCCGGTGGGCCTCCATCAGGGCGGCGTCCGGGGCCGCCCCCGACCTCACCAACACCGTGTGGATGAAGGAGGACGTGGGCGAGCAATGCTTGAAGATGAGCTCCACCCGCGAGTAGATGTGGTAGAGTCCGCTGTGGTTGACGCGCAGGGCGCCGTCCTCTACCTGGTAGGACACGCCGCCGCCGGTGAAGGCGGCACCCACGCGTGGCTCCCAGCGCAGTGTTTTGCGGGTTATGTGTTTTTCGATCCGCCCTGTGACAAAAATAGCCTGATATAAATGTCATGTTTCAGGCACTGTGTAAGCGCCGCTTGCAAAAAAAAATGGTGCAATGCAAAAAATAAAACAACAACAAAAAAACAATGCCGTCCAGTGGACATGATTGGTACTTGCCAATTTTGTCCGGTGTATTAAATATGATGGTATTATAGCTTAGGGTTAAATCGCTTAGCTGGTTTTGTTTTCGTGTTACACTTATATGACTATGTTGTGTTTCAATTGCAGTGCAACTGTACAAGCACAGCCATAGTGATAACTTTAAGTGTAAGTGCTAAACAAAAAAAATAATATGAGTGCAGAGAGATCTAGACCAGCACCTGAAGAATGAGACCAAAAAAGGCGCCCTCTAGTGGTGTTTGAAGGTTGGGCAAAATACACCAAGGGAATGACAATTACAATTTCGTATGGCTTATAAGGATCTATGTACACCTGAACCAAAATATAAATGCAGCACTCTGTTTTTGCTCCCGTTTTTTATGTGATGAACTCAAACACATAAAAAAAAAAATCATAAAATTTCTCTGAAATATTGTTCACAAATGTGTCTGAATGTGTGATAGTGAGGACTTCTCCTTTGCCTCACTGGCATGCAATATCAAGGATTAACTTGACAAAATGTTTAAAAATGTGATTGGGGAAATATGTTCATACATGCTTTTAGGCTAAATGCCAAAAAGTGACTCCCCCCCCCCCCCCCCCATGAGGCCCAAGGGCATTGACTTTCACATGCATGCACAAGTAAAACATAATTCCTTTATTTTTAGGATTTGGTCTACATTTTACCAATATACTCCAAAATTAAGTATTTACTGTATTTAAGTAATAATAATTAATTTAAAAAATCCTTTCTGTATTCAGTCAACATTTTACTGATATGCTCTAATATTAAGTTATAATCTGTAATTCAGTCATTAGTAAATAATAAGTAATTGAGAATATTAGGGGGGATTTTTTCCAGACAAATATGAAAAAAATCCACAGTACAAAAATTTCAAATGTGATTTTTTTTATGAAAGAAAACTGCAGTTTCAAAAAGTTTTTTTTTGAGAAAACCTAAAACATCAACAACATTTAAAAAATGATATAATATGACAAATGTATCTCGAATTATTTAAACAAAGCAAGAAACAAATGTATAGTTAATGTTTTTTTTACGAAAATTCAAATAATAATAAATAATAATAATAAATGCTAAATAAATAAATAAATAAATAAACGTTTTCAACACATTTTTTGAAAGTGTTTTTGGTTGAAATAAAATAATTTTACAAAATGTTAAAAACTGAAATTTTGTCAGTAATCTGCAAAATTGTGAAAGCACAAAAATCTGAATTTTGTTTGTTAAAAAAAATGTTCTAAAATAAAAATCCTAAATAGATTTTAATGAACAAAAAGTTGTTTTCAAAATTGTTGGTTTCAGAGTGTTATTTTTAATTTTATTTTTAAAAAAAGAACATAAAATATTTTCAGCATATAAAAATTATATATATATATATATATATATATATATATATATATATATATATATATATATATATATATATATATATATATATATATATGTATTTAATAGTAAAAAAATAATAAAAATAATACATATTTAAAGGATGAAAACTGTCACATTATTAATGAAAAAAAGTAAAAAAAAAATAATAATAATAATTTGAAAGTGGAATCAAATTGTACCTGTGACATGCGCTGCAGTCCTTTCTTCCCTCTGATCTTGATCGTCTTTTTTCCCCCGGGCTTCCTCCAAATCTAAAAGAATGATCGGTTAACACTCGCGGGAAGATGGCGGCGAGCAATCGCACTCGGACTCACCGAGGTGCTTTTCGGCTCTGGCGACTTCCTGCGCTTGCCTGAGCTCACGTGACATCTGAGAGAAACAAAGCCACAAAGTCATCCGCTTCTTCCAGTGAAAGGGCCGACCTGTGCGTCCCGTCTCTTCGGAGGAGTGACCGCACGCCGCTTAAATGTCACAGCGCACTAAAGACTTTTCTTCCATTTGTGAGTGAGTAATCAATAAAAGATGAGAAAGCGCCATTTTTCCCCCCACCGGCACCTACGCACTCTGAAGCGTTAAACTACAGCGGCCAAATTTACAAAACTGTATGACGTGCAAAAGAGTAGCCAAAGTATTGCAAATGCGTTCAAACGTAAAAGCAGGTTTTTTTTTTTGCCCATAATGCCATGCGGTATTTAATTATGCATCCACAAGATGCATTTTTTTTATATTATACCAACATTTTCTAAAATAATAAACATTCTATGTCATTCCTTTTCAGGGCAGTCCAAAATGTTCGCTGCACGTTTCCGTAAAAATGGCAAAATTAGGTGAAAAAATGTGCAAAATACGACAAAAACGTCCACGCGTGTAAATTGCAAAACATGAATTTGGTTAAAAAATCTGAAACTAAAAATATTCAGACTACAGAATACAAAGTTAGATTTTTTTTATGTTGGGAAAAGTACAATGTACATATGAAAAAAAAGAGCAAAACGTAAATACTGATGCAAAGGTACTGCCATACTTTCTTGACACTTTGGCACTATCTTGTGGCATCCAATGAAATATCAGGGTGAGCATCAAAACAGAACCTGTCAATTTTTCAGTACAAACCCTAACCCATCCTAACAGTGGTTTTAAGAGTAGCGCTACAAATATTAGCTAGATGGCCTGTTTTTTGCTACATAGTGGGGATCGAATGCAAGGTTTTCTACCCCTATTTAGGGTCAAGACTCAAGGTTCAAGAGTATAGGTTTGAATTGGATTTTGGTTGAGGTTTGTGTGGCCTTGTTTTTATGCAACATAGTGGGGACCAAATGCAAGGTTTAATGCCTTTGTGGAGACCTCTTGGACTTGTGAGGACCATTTTGGTGGACCCTACGTGGTCAGATTTTTTTTTTTTTTTTGAGGGTCAAGACTTGCTTAGAGTATAGGTTTGAATTGGATTTTGGTTGAGGTTTGAGTAAGGGTTAGTTGTTAGATGTGTGTGTGTGAGGCCTTGTTTTTGTGCTACATAGTGAAGACCAAGGTTCACAGCCTTTGGACTTTTGAGGGCCATTTCTGTGGACCCTGCATGGTCAGATTTGTTTTCGAGGGTCAAGACTTCCATTTAGAGTATCAGTTTGAATTAGTTGGTTGGTTTGGTTGAGGTTAGGGTAAGGGTTAGCTGTTTGGTGTTTGTGGCATTGTTTTTTGCTACATTATGAGGACCAAATGCACGCTTTTCTGTCAGTGGTGAAATCTTGGACTTGTGGGGACCATTTTGGTGGACCCCGCATGTTCAGACCTCATTTTGAGTGTCAAGTCTTGCTTTTAAAGTTTAGATTTGAATTTGATTTTGGTTGGGGTAAGGGTTAGTGGCCTTGTTTTTATGCTACATAGTGGGGACCAAATGCATGAATTTTCCATTTTTGGTGGACCCTTCAAGTTCAGACCTCTTTTTGAGGGTCGACACTTGCTTTTAGAGTAAAGATCTGAATTGGCTATTGGTTAAGGTTAGGGTAAGGAGATGTTAGGTGTGTGTGTGAGCAGTCCTTACCTTCCTCACGTCCTTCATCTGCATCTGCATGTTGTACATCAGGTACCCCCCAAAGCCCAGCGCAGCAAACACCAGCAGAAAGAGCAGCAGAACCACGGAGGTCAACGCGGGGACCCCACTTGCTCTTCGGCTCTTCGTTGGCCAGCTGGGTAGCGGTCCCGGATGCTGCTGCGGCGGAACTCCATCCACGAAGAAGACATGTTGAAAGGGATAGCTCTGCTCACAGCTCATGGCGCCGCTCCAAGTGCAAAATTATGCGGAGTGGGTAGAGGTCGTCTCGCAAAGCAACACCACCACCCACAAAAGTCCTCCCCCTTGCACGTAGAAGCAAAAGCATGCTTTGAGATTCAGGATGTGAGTCAGAGTCACCTGTCCTACTTTTGAAGGACACTTCAGTTTGGTAGTCATCAAGTGGTGGTGGAAAAGAATGAGAAACGGCAAAAATTATTTTGAAAATGTGGGAAAAAATGCAAACGGACAAAAGCGTGACACGTTTTTACAAACACGAGTGCTGTAACTGCAAAAAGTGATCTAAAGTAGATTTTTTTTTTTCCTAAGGGCCACTGAAGAAAAAAAAGGTTTGCATGATTTTCACTTTTGACAATTGTCAGAATTCTAAATTTAAAGTCAGAATGTTCACTTTAAATGAAAGTAATGCTCCAAATTCCGATTTTAAAGTCAGAATTCTGACTTTAAAGCTTCAGACGATGAGAATTCTTGTAGAATAATACTACTCTGTCAACGTAACTTAACCATACAAACATATTCAGCAATGGCGTCTATAGCATGAAAAATTGAGTGGGGCAACAGAGTGGACACTAGCAGCAAAACCTACACAATAAATTCTATGTCAATTTTTTTTATCGCACATAGCTTTACAAATTAAGCCTATGAATAAATGCTCAAAAAGATTCCAAATGAACTTATGACTTTGTTTTCAATGGTCAGTCGCTAGTGCATTTAATCTCTACTGGAATTGAGTTTCTTGTAAATGTCTTGATCCATTTTAGTGTGGAAAATTTTTTTTATTTCTGACTCAGTTGCTGTCACTGGAGTTGTAATAATTATGAGCAGTGACAAAGTTTCTGATCATTCAACATCATCAACTGCAGAGACAGGGTGTCGCCAGTATGCAACTCTGAGTGACTGTACAGCAGATTTTAGATGTGCAGTATATTCAATTGAACACTTGGAAATAATTTGCTGAACTTCCTGAAAAGTCTGCTGTCCATGAGCTGTAGTGCTATAGGTCAGTGGTCCTCAACCCCCGGTACCGGTCCGTGGATCAACTGGTACCGGGCTGCTTGGGCTGCACCCGAAATAATGTTTTATAGATGATTTATTTTAACGGTTCATACGTTTGTGCTTGATCTTTGTTTTTTGCGCCGCCTCTGGCCGCTGTTGATATTACATACAAAGTGAGAAGGATGATGTGTTTTTTTAGAGCAAGGTGATCAAAAGGTTGAGGACCACTGCTAAGGTGATCACTTTTGCAAAATATGTATTACAAGTATCAAAAGCTTCATTCATAACTCCTGCGTTGTTTTGCTCCGTAACATCTGTGCCGTGAGCGATGCTACGATTTAAACAAACCTAACGAGCTGGCCCTATTTGAGTCGCAGTTCCAGAAATGACGTTCGGCTTTGGCCACGCTTTTGGATTATGCAAAATGTTTACCTCGGTAACATAATTGGTAGTCATAATCATGAAAATTAGCGAGAATACGAAAGAGGAGACCATTATTTTGAGCCTGCAGTTCTCCACTAGCGCCATCCGGTGGGGCCAGGCCCCACTGACCCCGAATGCAGGTACGCCATTGATAATCAGTATTACAATACTCACAATAACCAGGCCAACAGCTTCACACCACTACATCAACTTTGGTCTTTGTCGAAAGTGGCACAGAGACAAATTACTCTTTGTTCTTTGCCCTTTGTTCCTGTCTCGAGAGACAAGGTACTTAATGAAACACTGCCCCCTAATGGAGGGCGGACTATCCTTCAATTCTCACTTAAAAGTCATCAGAAAAAGGGATAGCTTGATTGAAGATGAAGATGAAAAAGCAACTTTTTGGAGATTTTAAGCATGTTCCAATGTTGATTTCTCACCCTAAACACTCCTGAAGTGTTATTTTCCTTTATTGATATATTTCTAAGCAGCTTTCACCTACCTCCACCCGTGTACATAAAAATGGCTTGAAGATCGCTTATGACGACAGGAGCAATTCGCAACTCCCCGCACCGCCTCTGCAAGAGAAAATTCATCCCGATCTCATACACGTCTTTAAGTTTCATCTTGATTCCGGAGTTGAGATTTTGCACCGAGTCAGGCAAGTAGACAGCAACGTTTCGTTTTCTACTACGTCTTACTGTAGAAAGTGGCTAAAATGTGTGTTTGGGAGCACGCAGCCAGACAGTTAGCGCCAGTAGTAAATAATTCACCCACAGGAGGAGCAATTTTTCTGAAAACCGTTGTTCCAACGGGAATTGAGTTGATTGGCGGTGTATTGAACCCGCTTTGCATTTTGATGTCAGTAAAATGGCTGTTTTTGGCCCCGTTATTCACGCCGTTGGGAGTAGTCTTAATCACCCGCGAGCCTCGTGAGGACGAGTGGTCAGGATGATGAATCGATGCATGTGGCGGGCCCGCCCGCATTGAGCGGCAAGCGGGCACGGCAGCTACACGGTAAGCCGATTCACTTCCTGGTTAGAAAGATCGGGACCATAAAACTCATATTTATTAAAAAAAAAAATAATCCCCAATGTGCCAAAAGTAATTTTTACATGCATATTATACCGTGTAAAGTATTTAAATATCAAGTTAAGGCGCCTTTGAAGTTCAAAGTAATGTATTTTTAAAAATTCTGATTTTAAACTCAGAATCCAGATTCCAAGAATTCAGACTTAAAATGTGAAGCCTGATTGGCATTAAAGTGCACATTCTGAATTCCAAGAATTCTGAATTTAAAGTGAAAACAGGGAAGTCTGACTCCAGTGAAAACTCTCACTTTATTCCCAGAATTCTCACATTATATAACCTTCACAAAGCATGAAACATTTGCAAAATATAGACAAAGCAAAATGACTTCTCGCAATGTTTTACAATGCAGTCTGTTAAACAGCTGATTTAGGTGATGTAAGTTGATGAGTTGCGAGCGCCAACGCTGCAACCACATGAAAAGGTTTTGTATATTTGTAGAGCGGCGGCGTGTGAAACAGAAGGCGATAGATACCGAGACACTTGGCGTGGAATACAAATCGTGTTTCCAATCTGATTTGAGAACATGATATTCATTTTCAGATTTTTTTTTCCATAGAGTACAGAGGTAGACCAATTGTCCTTGTAAAATATTTTGCTAAACTATTTATTGCTTAAAGACCAAAAATTGCCAGTCTTAAAGACTTCAGCCTCTCGACAGAAAATATTCTTTAATCCGTTTATGAAAGCATACCGATTATCATTTGAGTTAAATTAAAAACACAAAATTGACAAACACGCACTGTGACTTTGGAAAAAAAATATCAATATTTTAATATTTTCCCCCTTTTGCTGACATGGGACAGACCAAATCTGTTAAACACTAGGTAGCTGAAATTTTCAACAGATGATTAAAACATATTAAATTTCAAAATGCTACGATTCTGACGTTTCGATGTGATTGCAGCTGGATGTGCCGGATTTCGTGTACAAAAATAATCACTGTCCAAATTTTGGACCATATAAACTTTTATAATTACAGTTTTTTAAATGCATTTTAATAGGAGTTATGATATTGGTTTTCCTGCAATTTTTGCAACATTTCGTTGCGCGGCAGCCAAAACTATGTCAGCAAACCGAAAATTTGATGTTGACTTGTGTTTCACCTCAAGACAGTAGGTGGCAGTATACACCAGACAAAGTGTCATCGTCACTTCACAGGCTACAAAGACAGACCATACCATCTTTCAATTTTTTGTGGGTGTTAATAAATAAATAAGTCCATATACACCATCTTTCTAAGTAAATATTTGATGTTACAACAAGCGGCTTATCCGTAACTTTTTATTTTCAATTTTTGCTGCTTTAACTTATATAACGCTGCGAATTCTAGCCTGATAAATTCGCTAATTAATTTTTAAAACGTACAAAATAGGTGAGAAATCGATTCAATCCTTTGTGCGCAAATGATAACGGTGTCACGGTTATGCAGGCGGCGTTGTGAAAGGTGGCTAAGCGTTCACGCGGCACGCCATGCAAGCAAACGTGAGAATGCTGACGAAGGCCTACTTACAAGAAAAGTCGAGACTTCCTCTTGCGCTTCATTGCGGTCTTCGAGCCCCCCTGTCAACTTGTTTCCTGGGGCACCCTGCAATTTTCTCACACACACTTTTGCATTGGACATCGTACTTTCGTGGCTCACTATTTGAGATTTTACATGAGAAAAAAATACTCATTTTCCCTTTTCCATCTGCACAACACGGACTTTGACCAATGTCGGTTTTTCTGACGTAGAATTACCGAAAGTGCTTTGCTGCACTGGCATAACGGCCGCGCTAAGGTGGGAAGCTATGGTTAGCCAGTCCAACCTCCGCGAGTGCGGAGATGCCGTGTGAAAGCCTCGAGTGGCTTCGCGAGTAGATGGGAGCCAATGAATCATTGCAAATTTCGGCGAGGCTTGCGGTCGTGTTTGCGCATTAGCGAGAAAACGCTGACACGGAAAGGTACTTTAACACCTGTTTTTTTTCCGCGCTGATGAAAAACGGGGACGTAGAAATGAATGCAAATGCGAAAAATAGAGGCCAGGACACTTCTATCGCAGCGGTTCTCAATTGGGGGTACTTGAAGAAACCTCGGGGGGGACTCAAAGTTTTAAATCAGACATGCAAAAATCCTTTAAAATAATTATTTATTCGTTTCAGGACAATATAAGTTCATCAAACACATTTTATATTCGGTTTTTCAAATTCATTATTGTAAAAAGACAGATTCTCCCCCATACTAGAATGATTGGACCCAACTTGCCACCGCTTGTTACCTGTGAAGTTAATGATTTATTTTTGTGAACACATATCTACTACGATCCCAAAAGAGGACACTTTTAAGTTGAATATTTTCCTTTGGACAAATATTTATTCATAATTATTTCTTTTTGAGACCAGGTCTGACAATTTATGTTGATTATGTTTTGGGGGATAAATATTTATAAATAATTAAGTGAATTATTTATTTTTGTGGAGAAATCTCTACAGTAACCCCAAAACAAGACGCTTTATGTTTAATATTTTTCTGTGGACAAATATTTATAATTATTTTTTTGAGAGCGAGACACTTTATTTTGGTGGAAAAATATGCTTTAATAATTTTTTTTGATAACAGATTTTATCTATAATCCAAAAGATGACACTTAAACTAGATGAATTTTTGTGGACTAAAACAAATGAAGTTTTAAAGGGTCTAAAGTTTAATAAATCAGACACAGTCGGTTTTATTTGTATCTTTCAGAACCATTGCGGTCACCGGAGGTTACCACTGCTCACCCATCTCTACTCAGACCTGTGGTATACCACAAGGCTCAATTTTAGGTCCGATTTTACTTTCCATTCATATGGTGCCCCTCTGTCAAATAATGAACGCAAAGTCTCCTTTCACTATAAAACCTTGAACACTTCCAGTGAACACCAATACAGACCATATTACACGCGCAGCCAAAACTGTTATGATCACTTTTGATTTGTATTTCATGTTCAACGTAGTCTTAGAATGGTAACAAGAATGTGCAAATGTCCAAAATGTAACAAGCTAGGTGTTTGACTCCTCTCCAGAAGAAGAGTAACAGTCCAGGCCGAGCACATGACTCGGGGATGAGTTCCCAACTGTCCTTTGAGCCAAGTCTTCAGTGGCTTCTTTCTGTCCGACTGAACTCACCTCTACCGCCATGTTACCCAAGTTGGGCAAGGAGCGTTGAAGCACTCTCGCTAGATTTTGCGTTTGGGAGATGCCCTGATCGGTTGATGCTCCTCTGAAGGCCGCCGCGGCCATCGCTAGACGTGAGCGGTCGAAATCCAAGGGCTGATCTTGGTCACTGGAGGCCAACTCTGCAGTTGGGATGGAAGCTAGCAAGCTGCTTTCAGAGTGGCTGAATGGTGTAGTTGAGGCTTTTGACCTTTTCACTGTAAAAAAAAAAAAAAAGCGTAAAAATATAAATTTTAGTTCAGCAAAATGAGTACCCAGCCCTGTCAAAAAATATAAGAACTAACACCCCTGAAAGTGTTCGTAAAGGATTGTCTACTTATGTGGCGATTTTCAGCAGGAATAGGTTCCTATTTTGTCTATATGAAGTTTGAAAACTAAATCAATCTACAAACCATTAAAACAAATGTTCCTTTTGTTGTCTACTGAAAATGACATCAAGCGCTCAATGCTCAGGTAATGCCCACCCACAGCTCACCCGTAGGTCAAGTGATGTTCACAAGCTGAGCTGAGATTGGTCCTTAACCCGAGTCTTACGCCTGTCTGGTGTCATTTTCAATCGACAGAAATGTGTTTTAAAAAGTATTATCTGCGCATGAAAAATAATTTTGAAATCAAGACAAAATAATTTTAACTGGTGAAAATTGCTGAGTGGACAATCCTTTTCGTGCATTATTTTTTAGAGACTTTTAAAATATCAAAATTATAATAACAATTTGATTTTCAGATTCATGGACTTTTGGACTTTGATATGCCCAAGAACTATGTTTTGTTGAATCATAATTTCATTAAAAAAAAAAAAAAAATAGCTACCATACTCACAAGTCTGATAGTTGATATGGTTCTTTTTACGTAAATGTTTTCTCTACTTTATGGTCAACAGAAACAGATGATTTCAGAGAAACCAAACCAGCTTCTATTGCTGATTACCAAATAACAGAAATCGCAAACTTTTTTTTTACTAGGTTTGGAACTTATCTTCATTTAGAACACTATAGGTCTTGAATGATCGATTAAAATGCTCAAAAAGGGACAAGTGAAGACTTCAAAAACAGCTGGCATTAAATGAATTACAATGTTGAGCTAATCTGATAAGTTGTTCAAAAAACATGCTGAGACATTTCAACAATTAAGTTGCATAAATTCACAATGACTTAAGGTGAAAAGAGCTGCCTTTATAACGACTACCACAAGATGGCGCTACAAGTCTTTTTAAGAAACTAAGTTGACATGCGAGCCGGTTCGACCTCATGTGTTGGGGACCCTTTTTTTTTAACTATTAGCAGCAGCGCTTTCGGCAGTATTGGATTGATTCCTGATTTTTTTTAATCATTTTTGATAAATGTGATTTTTAATGCAATGTTGCGAGATAAATTTGGGGTTATGTTTGTGTTTAAACTCTTCAAAACGTGTAAATGTTTTGAGAATAAGGTTGGGGCTTGGTCGCTCAATTCTGCAACTCGTGAGTATCTAAAATGAGTGTTTCAACAGAGTGCACTGACCGATGCCGGTAGACTCTTGCACGTCAGCTCTCCTTTTACAATAAGCTCTGGGAGTCCAAGGTTTGTGCTTGCAGGTGGGGTCAAGCACTCGCAGCTTGGTTAGAAATTTTTTGTACTCCCGTTCCAAGGACTCTATCTTCAGCTGGAACTCTGCAATCTTTCTCTCGGGGTAATGTGCAAGTTGGGATTGCTGAGAGGAGATAACAAAGAAAATGCCAGATATTCTTACGTTGAAAAGTCCTACCAGTAATTACCTGCAAGTAATACTCCAGGTCTTTCTTGATGCTGGGTATCCATTTTTTCACAGAGGAAGCCGAGTTAAGAGTAGACTAAGGAGTGATGTTAAGAAAGGAATTAGCACCGACCATATCGATTTAAATTCTCAAAACAAAGTTGCATTACCAGCTTGGGTCTTCGCTCGTTGACGTCGTTTAGTCGACCCTCTGTAATGAAAATTGCGACACTTAATTGAAATTTCATGTAATTGCCTACAAATTGAGACATGAACACTTCAATCGTGTTAATGGGTCAATTTGGGCGAGGATTATCACCAAAACGGTGAAGGTAACGGGATGCCAAACGTCGACTAAGTTACAAATGATCAAATTATTATTATTTTACGAGCTGCGTTACCTTCTCTCTCTTTCTGTAGCCAAAGTCTGTTCAAGCGTCCTTGTTGCTTCTCCTCGTTTCGAGCCATTTCGGATAACAGGTGAACGAACACGATGGGGGGCTTCAATGCGGAAGTAAACAATGTCATGTGACGTGAACGTAATGAGAAGCTAACGTCTTGTAGTCTCGCGAGAACAGCAACAGAATTGAACATTTTTCTGATAGTTTCCGTGCGTGAACTGCATCATTATTACATCTGATTTATGTAATAATCCAACTACATTTAATATAATTTAAAAGAGCAAGACGTACAAAATTATTTGGGAAAAGTGATGATCTCTACACCAGGAAATGTGAAATACTTACGAATATGTGGTAACTATAACATCTATTTAGCATTAATAGATATTGTTAAATTACTACATGAAATTCAATGCAACAATGATTATGACATGCAATCTAAACAAAATACATACATCGTGTTAAGTAAAATACAATAACTATGCTTCGATTTTTTTTTTTTTAGTGGCCTCAAGGAGGGAAATGGGAGCACTGCTTTCTTGAATTCACACGTTTTGTCATGAAATCCACCTCTTAGACAAACGTCTCGGGATTTACCGTATCCAGAGGAGATTACTCGAGTGGAGTCACTTCCCGTAAAACACGCCCTCTTTTTAATGACGTCGATCTTCCGAGCGGCCCCTCTCCTTATATGGTAGGGCAAGGACACCGTTTTCCGGAATGATGTCATATGGTCCCACGTTTCAGCAATCGGATAAGGATAATAATTAGGCAGGCGTGGATTAGAAGATGATTAAACGTAGGCAAATTACAACTAGAGGAATTTTATTTATTTTTTTAACTACTGTTTAAAGACCGATGCTTTCGTGATTTTATATTTATTATTTTTAATTAATGTTTGTATCCACCGAATTTGTTTGAATCAGCTTAATTTCATTTGTTTAGTCTGGGATGGATAAATCGTAGTGCCCAAGAGCCTCATTTCAAATTTAAAAGGGTTTGGTATGAGCTTTTTCTTCTTCAAAGAGCCAAAAATGTGTGTATAAAATGTATATATTTTTTTTATTTCAAATTATACAGTATAAATATGCATATTTGAACGATAACATACACTAATAACGTATAGATTTTTAAAAATGTAAATACATGACGGGCTGGGTTACAAAAACAAATTATTGTTATAGGAACATACAGATGAAAAAGCAAAATCGAAGTGTCTGCAATCGAGGGATGAAATGTTTGTAGTTGTGTATTTAAATGTATTAAAATTAACGTGATAAAATATTTTATAATAAGATTGTTAAGTAAAGACAGACATAATGGGAGTTGACTTAATGGGACTTTGTCGCCCTCTAGTGTTTAATTGTGCACATATGCTGTTTTATTTCCACTACACTATCAACTTTATTCAGCCGTCTTCACCATTAGAATTTACGAGGGCACATTAATTTTATGAACTCTATTAATAAATAACTGTATTTGTATCATCAAATAAGGTGGAGCAGACAAGAGTCAATATACTGTATTTTAATATGTTTGCGAGTATGTTACCCAAAATTGGTTAATAATAGACTTTTGTTTTCCTTGTTGACTGTGTATGTATCTTTATGAGCAAATTCAATGGAGTATAATTGTATAATTCCCACAGCTGCCTCAAATCACTGTTTTATACGTTTTGGAAAAATACGTGCATCTAATTAACAGAAGAGTGATTTATTTAATGAAAAATCGTCTCATAATTTTTTCTTTATCCATGTCTTTATTGACAAACGAAGTATAAAATATCAGTTAACCTAAAAGTGTATGACTGTTGAAATGCTCAATAACTTCATTGACAAATTACATATACTTTTAAGTGTTTTGTCAACGTTTAATGCCTTAATAATAGTTTGATCTTCACTGTATTATTCAAATTTACCTTCAATGTATTTTTCTTCGGTTTCACATGCCTCCCATGAAGGGTTTTTCTCTATTTGCATAAGAAGACTGAAGCACAATACTATGGGATGTGGTGTAAGAGTATGAAGGCCAGCCAGTTTTTTCTTCTCATTTTTGTCAAATATGTGAGATTCCACAGGTGTCACAACACAGCCTGACCAAAAAATGTTCAATCTCATCATGTGACGTTCAGTTTAGAGAACTTTCCAAACAGGGTGTGAGCTTGACACTAGGATTGATCAATACTTACACTAATGGAATTTAACTAGCAGGTACTACACCCGTCAGCTCTTGCGACATGTTCCAACATGCGTTATTGTTGTACGACACACCCACACCAAGAAAACAGGGAGAGACCATGGATTGATTTTAGACAGTTTATTTTCTTCTTAAATATCGATGACTTTCAAACATAAAAAAAATTATACTTATTACAAATGGTAAACATAAGTACTCCGAGTTGATCTTATATACATATAGCAATGAGTGAAACCCCATTAAACAAAGTCAATCTTGAATTTTCTTTCTAACTTCTTACAATAAAGAAAAAGTTGGGTTGTAACTCAAGAAGTCAGATGACATGTGTGTCCCCCCCCCTCCCCTCAGAACTTGTGTCCAGATGGAGCTGGCCCAATAATGATGAGCTGCAGCAAGAAAACAAGTCCATTGCAGGTTCATATCAAGTCAGCTCTAATACTGAATGATTCTCCACTGATCCACAAAAAGCAAGAAAAGTAGTCTTGTCCAGTTTGGCAACACAAACAGAAAGGATTTCTGGATTGTTGCCATGTCCCTTCTGGGACCGACCTCATGGCACTGGGGTACTTTTTTTTTTTTTGCACAGCCCCTTCCGTCCTTCCTGCCAGTGCGGCGCTGTGTCATCCCAAACGAGGCGCAGGACTTTTGGGTTCAACTTAAAAGTTTTGTTCTCGCGGTTCAGAAGGTCTGAAGTTGTTGCGTCAACATGAGCTGACAGCCGCTGTTGACGTGGTTCATCACTTTCTGCTTGAGTTGCGCCACCTGTTCCCGCAGCATATTGGCGGTGGACGCCAGTTCCGAGTTCTGCGACTTGAGGGTCTTCACTTTGTCCTCCAGCCGCGAGATGCGCTCCAGCTTCCTCTTGCGGCATTTGGACGCGGCGATGCGGTTGCGCATGCGCTTGCGCTCGGCCTTGATGCGCTCCTGGCTCTCCATGTCGATGGGCGACAGCGGAGGAGTCTCGCCCGGCATCTCGGGGACGGTTTGCGGCTCCTCCTTGAGCACGGAGAGCATGGGGAGATGAGGAGAGGAGGTGGAGGAGTTGGAGGAGGAGGATGGCTGTGCGTAAATCGGGAAGGACGCGCTTGGGGCCGTGGAAGTGTAGCTAAGGGCGCTGGTGGTGTAACTAGGGACCGAGGTGGTGTAACTCGGAGACGACACGGTGCTGATCGCCGGCTGGAACGTGTTCAAGTCCTCGTAAACCGGCGAGTCGGGGCGCATGGCGCCGCTGTACACGGCCACCCCGGCGACGGACGTCACCGGCGGCGGCGCCGAGGGGACGCTCATCCCGGGCATGTGTTGGTGGTGGAGCTCGGCCAGAGCGCGCACGAAGCCCTCGGCGAAGCCCTCCTGCTCGTCGGTGACGTTCTTGGGGCACAAGAACTGCGTCGGCGTCGGCGTGGTGGTGATCAGCCCGTTGCTCGACTGGATGATGAGCCGCTCCAGCTCCGGGGAGGCCAGTTTCAGCAAGTTCACGTCCGGGGAAGTGAGAAGATCGCCGGCTCTGGCCCGGAGGTGAGGCTTCAGGCTACCGGCGGGGTCGGACAGGTTTAGCGTCATGTTGTGCTTGAGCGCCTTGGGGCCGCTGTATCCGTAGCCGGCACCGTTGAGCGAGTCGTCGTAGAAGGTAGTTTCCATCTTCGTATACATAGAAGTGAAACCGAAAAAAAAAAAACGATAAATAAACGACTTCCTGGTTACCAGCTGACTTCAGAAAAAGTCCAGGCGAAAGTTCTCAGAGCGCACTTTCGACACGTGAATCAACACTTATAACTCGTAGTGTTGTTGTTTCAGTCAAGTTCTAAGAAATATATCCAGCTCTTTTTCTTTTGATATCAAGAATCCGGTGGGAGTGGTTGTCCAACTTTTCCCAGCTTCTGTGTGTTGGTGTTTCCCTTGCGCGGTCGTGTATATAGTCTGACTTGAACAAGCGTGGAGGCAAACCTTATGCCGCCGCTGCCTCTCCGAAAATAGCCATGATGTCACGACAGGGCTCTCCCATTGGCTGGAGGGCGTAGACCGGGGGCGGGGCCGCCCTCGCGTTGCCTTGGCGACCCACTCCCCACCCGCCCCAGAAGATTCTGAAATTCGCGGTGCATTGTGGGATGAGGTAATGCCGTGGAAGAGCGCCTGCGCGGTGCATTGTGGGATGACGTATTGTTTTTGAATATCTGGTTACCCGCTCTTGACTGTCAGTGGCGGGACGGCCAGCGTTCGCAACGGTAGTGGGCTTGTTCTCCCTTTTTTGTTTTTGAAACTTGTCAACTCTTTTTACAAATACACAAATGTGCTGATAAAGTTGTTGAAAAGTACTTATGTCGCCGCTGATTTGACTTTTGGACACATTCTTTTCTCTTCTTGACACGTCTTATTCGACAAAAAGGGTGTGTGATACTGCTTGTTTCGATATCGATCCGATACCAAGTAAAAAGCAGTGTATGCGATACTGATACTTTTCTATATTTAGGGCAGATGAACCATTGCTGAACTCATTTTACTGACCTTTGAGTTGTTTTAGGATGGTTTTTTTTTTAAATTACTTTTAAAGACAATGCAGCTTTATTAATATTTCAGATGTCCTACACAAGGCAACTAAATGAGCTTCATACAAAGACACAACCCCCAAAGCATTTATGAACAAAACAGGTAACATTTAAAAATGAAAAAAAAAAGACTAGTTTACTTAAATCACTGAATGACTCAACATCACCAAAATTTGATGGCAAGGTTAAGAAATCAGTATATACAATGAAATTTATTTTTTTAAACACTCGGATGGATTTAGGGTGGGGGGTTCAAACTGTGGACCGAGGGCCATTTGTGGCTCACCTTTCATTTGTCAGCGGCCCGCAACATTAATTAAGTGTTACATTTGAGGTGGACCGCAAGGTGAGTTAAATAAAAATATAAATTGTTATATCCTGTAAGACTTTTCTAAATGTGCAACAATAAAAATATGATGATCATTTATACAATTACCTAAGAATAAACCCTGAACTGGTTGCCAGTCAATCGCAGAGCACATAGAGATAAACAACTTTATTGCTGTATTACTGTTTCTTTTGTTTATGTTGTATTGCCTACTTTATTATTTGCTCGATTATGGAATGTAGTCTTCTCAGGGAAGTGAACAGAATAAACATTTCTTTGTGTGTTCTTACTATGCATATGACAATTAAACTTGAATCTTACATGCATGCAAGAGAAGTCACGTACACAGTATACCGTCCACATCGCCCTTAGTAGTAAAAAATGTTCTCTGCCATGGTCTAATCCTTGGAGCCACATAGATTTTAGTTTTGGAGTAATAGAGTCCCAGATATATTCCCCTGCCCGTAAAGAGCAAGTACATTTTCTATTATCCGTGTCAGGGTGTGTAATTAGTGCAGCGCAGTCCATTGTCCCCCTGGCCCTTTGTCAGAAATCAGCGCTGGTTTAATAGCGGGAGGTTAACTCGTCCACTCCATCTGTCTGGGTCATCTTACCGGTCACTATCTTCAGCGCGCCGTATCTAAAAATGTCCTCCCCCGCCACCTTGCTTGACGAGTAAATCAGTCCCTTGGCGCTGGCCAGCTCGGGGAGGCACTGAAAGGAGGATGGGGGAAAAAAAAAAAAAAAAAAAAAATATATATATATATATATATATATATATATATATATATATATATATATATATACAAAAAACAGCACCAGTGCCTGTTTTTTTTTTTTTTTTTAACGACTGTCTTTATGCGCCACTGCACAATGTCACCGAGGCAATCAATAAAGTCAGGTATAATGGGTTGGATTCACCCATGTGGTTCATGGTCTTTGCAAGGGAATTATTATCGCCGCCATGTTTTTTTTTTTTTTTTATTGTGTTTCCATTTTAAATGTTCGAAAAATATCCCACTCCTATGTAGACGGTACTGCTGTCTGTTGACTGGTCTAAATTGTAAAATATAAACATAAAATCTGGATTTTCTTCAGTCATTTTGGACGATTTCCATGCTAAATGATTTTACACGTTGTGCGGTGTTTCATTCCAATCCTTTGATCTTCAATCAAACATTTCACATCAAAAGGTAAGCTTTGAAAGAAGGCATTAGGGAGCTGAAATTTTACCCGTATGGCAAAAACATACAAACAAATTTGAACATGGCACAACTGATTAGTTATCACACTATCAGGAATTTGCTGAACTCAATGCACAATTATTTACAAGTTTGATTTTAGATTAAAAAAAAAAAAATCCAATTGAAACTATTTACACAAAGACGTAAAAATACGCCTTTGGGATTGAATGGGTTAGGGTTTTTAGCGGTAATATTTTGTCTTTTAAAATCATTTTTTTTGTTAATCTACAATTAATACCTTTAGCAGCACATTTTTCAAGTTGCTATTGACTGCAAATGACATCACCTGTGCTCAAGGCTCGGGTAACGACCAATCACGGCTCAACTGATGGTCACGTGACATTCATAAACCGTGATTGATTGGTCATTATCTGAGCCTTCCGCACATTATGTGTGATGCCAATTTTCAGTCAACAGAAAGTGAGAAAACGTGTTTTTAAATTTATCAGTTGTATGTGAAAAAAAATTTAGTTACCAAATTAACTCCTTCAATCTCAAAAATTGTTTTAAGAGTCCTGACGTTCAACCCCAATTACTTATTGATATTTATTTAAAAATATTTTCAATTCGCCTCAAAGAGTGTCTCAAAATGGCTGACACAAAAAGAGTTAATTATCGACAAAATATGACATTTTTGCTGCAAAAAATGGCTAAATAAATGGACTCCGTTTAAACGCCACGATAAAATTGTTAGTACCTACTTGGGAGACTGGAGAAATGAGGACAAGATTTCTAAGCTCTTTGTCCTCGTAGCATATTCTTAAATATTAATCTCTGCTTTTCCTCATTCATCTATTCATGACTTCTTCCCATATGAAATGGTTATGAGTGAACTATGCTGACATGCACGCGGGATTATACAAACTATGATGTCATTTCAGACCGATTATATTTTCTCCATTTTTTTTAGTTCCCGACTCATTTGGGTCAATTCTCTCTTACACTTTGAAGCAGAACCCTTAAACACTTCAATATGCGTTTATCCCTCGGAATGGCCGCCATGTTTAAAGTTACAGTTACAAAATGGTAGCTTGCCAAAGACGTTTGCGTGGACGTGCATGGGTAAAATTAGCTCGGGGGAGTCCGACTATTTTTATTTTTTAGGGAAGCCTATTGCATACACAAAGCGCAAAAATAGGGTAACTGCAGTTTAAAGGAAAATACTCTTTAATAGCATATATATATATATATATATATATATATATATATATATATATATATATATATATATATATATTTGTGTGTAGGTTTTTTAAAATTTGTTCTCTACAAAAATAGTCTGAAGAACACCCCCCAGATTCTGAATTATACGACAATTTAAGGAGTGAAATTTCAATGAAATCTAATTTTTTAAATGCTCTAAAGAATTAAAGTACAAAATATGTCGATTTTAACTTTTCTAATTAACTAATTTTTCAGGACCAATAGCAATATTTTTATTTTTATTTTTGCCTGATATAGCTACTTGTTTTTTTATTATTTAGTGCAAGTTTTGATCAAATAAAACACTAAATTTTCACACAAGAAACTTTATACTCGAGCAAAGCATGCAGAAACATCTTAACTTTACCCAAAAGAAGAAATATTTGCATTTTTGCGTGTACGATCACAACTTATTTAGGCGTAATTCCGATGTCATAATTACCGCAGCACGTGTGGCCAATGCTATTCTGTGATTCCCCATCGCAGCTCTGCTTACCTTCTGGCTTTTACATGATGGCGATTCTGACCGAAGCATGAAAGTCCTTTTTTAAAACTACATATTTTGGTGAGATTTCACTTTAAGGCCCCGCCCTTCTCCTTTCTGCGGCCAGCGTTTCACCCCGTCACCATAGCAACACACACAGACACACACCCACCGTGAGAGAAAGCGAGGAGCATCTGAGATTTCGGCGGCCAGAACTTTTTCAAAACAATGCGAGCCGGCCCGCAGCCTGTTTCCATCACGGGGGAAATCCGGCCGCCCTGACAGCCACTGATAGGACTAAGATGAGAGGGAGAGCAACCGGGGAGAAAAAAAAGGAGGGGAGAGATAAGAGAAAGACAAAGTGTGTGCGTTGGGAGAGTATGCAAAGGACAATACGGAGGGGAAAGTCATCACGGGGATGGAGGGAGGCAAGGAGAGCGCGGCCGGGGAGGGTCAGGATGAAAAAGTGAGTTGAGAGGGAGAGGCGCGAGGGGAGGAAAGGCTGCGGAGCGAATCAACTCGGGTCAGGATGCAGCTGAGCAGGAACACCGTGAAGGGGGGGGTTGGAAATGTACGCGCGAGAGAGGGGGTTTCATCTTGGAAACAATCAAAAAACGAAAAAATGGAAGGGTGAAAGATTCAGGATTCAGACTGCTAAACCCAAAAACAAACCCTTTCAAATCCTTTGCTACTTTTAAAAGCTTCACAAAATTCAACTTTAAAACTCCAGCTTGAAACTTGAAACAATGACCCTGACTTAAAACCCTATTTTGAAACCGTAACCCTGATTTTAACAACTTACTTTGAAACCCACAAACTGGAGTGAAACCCTACTTTCAAACCCCATCTTCAAAGAATGAATTCAATTAATTTGAACCTTACTTCAAACACAAACCCTAACTCCAACCAAAAACCCTACTTTGAAATTTTAAACTTGACTTTAAAACCCCAAACTAGAAACCTTAATCATGACTTTAAACCCCACACATGACTACAAACCCTAATCTGAAAACCTAAACATAAAATAACACTACACCTCACTTCAAACACAAACCCTAACTCCAACCAAAAACCCTACTTTGAAATCTTAAACCTGACGTTAAAACCCCTAACTAGAAACCTTAATCATGACTTTAAACCCTATACATGACTTCAAACCTTAATCTGAAAACCTAAACATAAAATAACACTACACCTCACTTCAAAAACTAACCCTAACTCCAACCAAAAACCCTACTTTGAAATCTTAAACCTGACTTTAAAACCTCTAACTAGAAACCTTAATCATGACTTAAAACCCTACACATAACTTCAAACCTTAATCTGAAAACCTAAACATAAAATAATCCTACACCTTACTTCAAATACAAACACTAACTCCAACCAAAAACCCTACTTTGAAATCTTAAACATGACGTTAAAACCCTGAACTAGAAACCTTAATCATGACATAAAACCCTACACATGACTTCAAACCATAATCTGAAAACCTAAACATAAAATAACGCTACACCTTACTACTTGAAACACAAACACTAACTCCAACCAAAAACCCTACTTTGAAATCTTAAACATGACGTTAAAACTCCTAACTAGAATCCAAGGGATGGCAAACTGTGACAGCTACTTCTCGTGCTGCGTGGAACTGACATGTTGTCACCATCTGAGTGAAATTTCAGCTCCCTAGTGTTTTTCAATACCTTCCCTTTGATGTGAAGTGCCTTTGATGTACAGATGAAATGTTTTGATTGGACAAAACACGGCACAAAGGTAAAACGTCATTTGATAACCCCAACTTGAAACCTTAACCCTTACTTGAAATGCTATAGATTTAGGTTTCAGATTTCAAACCTTACTCTGAAACTCCAAACATAAGACCTGGCTTGAAACCTCACACGGCTTTAGTGTGAAACGTCCCTCTGACTAAAAACCCAACCTTGAAATCCTAATCATGATTTCAAAACCCTAACCATGACTTCAAACATTAACTTTAGTTCCCACTTCCAATTCCTAACCACGACTTGAAATCTTCAAACCTCCCCTAAAAACCCAAATCTGAATTCAAACCCTACTTTGAAACCCTTGCTTAAAACCCTACCATGGCAGTCAAACCTGAATTCTAACTTTTGACTTCGATATTCTAGTCACTATTTCTTCTCTTTGTTACCTTATCCTTCAAAATGTCTGCCCTACACACTGGAATTCTAAAACACACACACACACACACACGTTATTAAGACACAGTGTCAGCCATTTTCTAATGAAAAAGCTAAGGCAGGGCTACATGACAAATGTCTCTCGTTGCCTCCCAGATTTACTGTGATGGTGTAAAGACGGGAATCATTGTGTTTGATTACCAAGCACACACACACGCACGCACACACACACACACACACACACACACACGCACCCAAGGAGGAGCCATGTCTTATTGTTCCGCCCTTCACCGCGCCACAACATTCTACGGCCGCCGAGGTCCCTTCCTTCTTCTTTTTAATTAATTAGCCCCATAAAAAGCCCAAAGACTTTATTGGTGCTGGCGATTAATTGTCGCTAACTACCCAGACTAATCAAAATCTGGGATTTACTGGCCAGAATCCCGTCGGAATATCGATCGGCTGGCCGGCTTTTCAGTGCGCCGTAACTCACTGGGGTTATGACATCACTCGGCGCTGCTTGGCTGCCATTTTTTTCGGTTTTTGGTCGAAAAAAAATATTCTGGTTAAATATACTGTATTCTTTATTACTCATTGCCTGCAGTGAAAAGCAGTGGAAATGTTTAATAAAAAAAAAAAAAGTTGGGTCAAGTAGGGTTGCAAGACAGGATTAGGGTTGTAAATCAGGGTTAGGATTTCACAGAAGGGTTAAAAGAAAATATTAACATATCAAAGTTGGGTTGCAAGAAAGTGTTTTACGCCAACATTAAGGTTTCCGGTCAGGGTTTCACAATAGTCTTAAAAACCAAGACTACAGGAGGTTAATATTTCTAAGTAGGGTTTCAAGTCAGGGTTAAGGGTTTGCAGTCAGGGTTAGTGTAGTCAAGTTAGGGTTTCACACTAGGTTTAATAGTTGAAAGTAGGGTTTCAAGACTGGGTTTTGGTTTGAAGTTAGGGCTTTGAAACAGGGTTGGGGTTCACAGGTAGGTTATAAAAATAGGGTTTTTGTTTGCAAGACAGTGTTCGGGTTTTAAATTAAGGAAGGGTTTAAAGCCAAGGTTAGAACATCAAGGTAGGGTTTCAAGATAGGCTTAGGGTTTTAAAGTTGAGTTTCAAGCAAACTTTAGAGTTTTCAGTTAGGGTCAGTGTTGAAAGTTGGGGTTTTAAATAGATGTTAGGGTTTCACAGGGGTAAGGTTTCAAAGTAGGGTTTTAAGACAGTTGGTGTTAGAAATTAGGGTCTCAAAGAGGCTTGGAAAAAAGGAGTTGGGCTTCACACCAAGTTTATTCATTTAAAGTATGGTTTCAAGACCTGGTTTAGGTTTCAAGTTAGGGCTTCAAGAAAGGGTAAGGGTTTCAAGGTTGTGTATGAACTTAGGCTTTCTTTCTTGGCTTCAAGCCATGTTGAGGCTTTCACTCTATAGGGTTAATATTATGAAGTAGGGTTTCAAGAAGGTTTTAAACGAGGTGTAGAGTTTCAAATTAGGATTAGGACTGAAAGTTATGCTTTCAAAGTCCATTTTCAAGACCCTGAAACTAAGGTCAGGGATTTGTAGTAGGGTTTCAAGACATGATTTGTGTTTTAAATTAGGGTATTAAGACAGGGTGAGGCTTACAAACAAGGGTTAGGGTTTCAACCATAGGTTTGAAATCAAGGTTAGGATTTTTGCATTGAGGGTTTCAAGTCAAGGTTAGCATTTCAACTTTTTACACGGGTTCTATACAAATGTGTACATGGTCTAAAACTGATTTTTCAAGCGTTTTTTAATTATGTACCCTCTGTGACTTTTTTCTTTCCCCAACCATGTACTGCACTCCATGACCAGGGCAAAGTGTTTTGGATGCGATATAAAGATTTAAAACAGAGTCCTGAGCAACCATGTTTGAATTTGTAAACTTTGGAAAGACATTTGCGGTATCTGACCGCATATTCTCTTCAGCAACTCCAGAAAGAAGATTATGCAAAATCATCTGTTTTGTATCTGTCCCGTCTGCCAGAAAATTGTGTCACTAATGAAAATGTGCATCTGGCTACAACTTAACTCAATAAAGTCATCCAATGTTTAGCACTTTCATACAGTTTAGCATTGAGTTGCTTCATGTTCCAATTATTATGTTCTTAATTTGAAAAGAAAAAAAAAGTCACAGTATTAAAAAGCATGAATATAGATTTGCTGAAACCTGCAGAAACCCTTTTAAAATCTCACGAATTTGCTGAAGTGTCGTCACATACTTCCCGTGAAATGAGAAGTGCTGGTATTAAAAAAACAACAACAAAAAAAACAAATACAAACAGGAGGCGGAGCTGTGTCATCAAGTACTTTCAATACTTTTCAATAAATCAAAAATTGCAGGATTAATTTGCATGATCAAGTCCCTTTAAAAGAACTTTTACTTGTACTCTATCTTGGGAAAAAAGTGTTATCAGTTCCTCCCTATGTCCTGTTCATCACTGCTCGCGGCTGTAACGATTATTATCGTAATTATTGAAGGTAACACAAGACAGCTTTTCCCGTAGAGGGAATAAGATGTTTTTAATTTATTTGTCGTCTCAGTGTCATTTAATCTGTCAGAGTGCGTCTGGGCCTGATTATGTAAATGAAATAAAAAACCCAAGGCAGCGAGCCACACTCACACATATATACACACACACACAAATGTGTGTGTATGGGGGGTTGTGCATGTGAGTCCTCAGCTGGCAGTAACAGGACGGCGAGTGTGAGTGTGTCACCAGGGAGAATGATCGATAGCTATTAAAACCCAGCGGTGCCTCGCTCCAGATGGAGACCTTTTTTTTTTTTTTGTGTATGCGTGTGTGTCCATGTGTGTGTATGCAAGCGCTATGTTTGTTCAGGTGGGACACTGTATGGCAGCAATGCTAACCTGTTCCACTCCATTTACCTCTGCAAAGCTAGGGGGAAACCTCCCCAACCCCGCTCGTTCAATGCGTGTGTGTTTTTGTTTTAGCACACGTGGAGTTGGGGAGTGGGGGGGGGGGGCACATAGATGTATGTTTGTGTTGTTTTGTGTGTGCGAAAAAAAGTGTGGCTGGCAGCTTGTCAGCATGTGTTTGGACTTGTTGGTTATTCCAGCCGAGCCTTTCCGAGGCAATCAAGAAGTCAAAGTCAGGCTGGAGAAGGAGGAAGAGGAGCCTGGAACCAAGCGAGGAAGAGTTGGGGGTTGGTCTTTGTGCAGCAAACAGATGCAAGAAAAGAAAGGCCCAAATTTATGTGGGGTATTTACAATTTATATGTAAAATCAGTTGGATTCTTGAAGGGGAAGTCAAGTCAAATGGCCCGCAGCAGTCTAAAGGCAGCATTCTGATTATAGAAATTCTCCAAATAGTGCGCACCTGTGTTAAGGACGCAAAAAAAAGATGAACAGTAACTATCTTAAGGCTAAAATGATAACCAATCACGGCTCAGCTTGTCACATGACCACTTAGAAAACAGATGATTTATGATCAGAACACCTACTGTAAGAAACCTCTAGACCTGACTTTCCCTTTTAAAAAAATATGCATGTTGTTTTTTTTGTTTTTTTTTTTGGGGGGGGGGCACCAATTAAAGAAATTTCCATCTATTTCAATGAGTAAAAACGATTTGAGATACAAACATTTTGAATTACAAGCATTGAACAAAGTATCTCTGCACACGGACAATCCTTCCACCTAAAAGGGTTAAAAACTAGTGAATCCAAATGATTTTCATCAGGTTTACAAGACCCAATTCATGACAGTGTGGCTTTAGGATCTGACCTTATTGGCTTTATGAGAGATACAAATAGGATGGTGGCCTATGAAACCTTAGAAGAGCAACTCCCGACTGGACTTTCTCTTACTTACACTTGTATGAACACACCATGCCCCCCCCCCCCCCCCCCCCCCCCCCCCCCCCCCTCTCAGAAGGCCAAGTAAGCCGATCTGAGATCAATACCGAGTGGTTAGTGGGCTCGCATGCAGATGGTCCGTCTATGAAAGCAAACAAGTAACTAAATGAAGACGGAGTGGACCACATGTTCTACAAGGGGAGTGGGAATCACCACGGAATCCATGATACAGTATCAATAAGATAGTTTGATAGTGATTGCGCAAAAAGGCAATTGTGCAAAAAATGTATAAAATGCAAGAAAAACAGATACTGTGCATTGTGTGTGTGTGTGTATATATATATATATATATATATATATATATATATATATATATATATATATATATATATATATATATATATATATACACACACAGTAGATAGATAGATATAGCTATATAGATATATATCAGGCTATAAAATAAGGCTTGTGTCCCCTATGTTTTTTTTTTAGATAGATTTAGATTTACATATTCTAATTCTGTACTTAATTCCCTTTTAAATAATATACAATACATGGAGATAGCTGAAAAAATTGATGAAGTTACAATAATTTGAATGTTGGGTTGAAATTCCTCGTAGAGAAAAACACGTTTCAATACATGAATATTAAAAAGACTTTCAGTAATGCACTTTGTCTACTAATCGCTTATTTCCATCCACTTTGATGACAATTTGAACCTTTTGGCAACTGGGAAATAAATGAAAGTCGAGAACTTAAAAGACATTTGTTTTTTTTTAGAAAATCATGAAATTGACCTCAAAAATTCGTTTTTTTGTCAATTACTCACTAATATAACGCAAGTGTAGTTTCCCATACACAGTATATGTTCATTAGATTAGTGCTGTCATGCTATTTCTGACCTCATTTGAACTAAAATCAATCATAAATTAATCACAAAATGTTTCATCATCACGATTAATCGCATTTTTCAACAATTATTTTCTACAAACTTTATAACAAATATTTACCTGAGTAAGACATGGGAATTAACGCCGATTTATCAAGTGAAAAAAAAAAAGACTGTTGTAATAGCTTTCTTTGATTCGTTACTAAGATTCTTTTTTCGTTTTCTTTTCCTTCGCCGCATATGTTCCAATGAATCCGACGTCTGAAGTTGGCTTTGCAGAATACGCAAAAGTTTCATTTCATGTCAAGTTTCCAGCTGCCAATTGTTACTTTTCGTGTACTCGATGACTTTATATTGCCGCCAGCTTGTCGGTACGACAATGCAACAACGAACGCTAACTCGGCGAGGTTGCGACATTGCGCGGCGAGCAATCGACCGCATTTGTGACAATTAGCGTTTGTTTGGGTGTGGGCGTGGCAGGAAAAGTGTCAGACATCCATTGTTGCGATTTAAAGTCCCGGCGACGTGGTCTGTCTCCCAGACGTCCTTGTGACGGTCACATTGACGAGCGCAGTGAGAGCAGGTGAAGGTGATTGTAAATCAGGTTCTTTTTTTTTTTTTTTTTTTTTTCTTGGGGCAAGAGGCCGAGATGTGTCTGGATGCCGCTAATTAGTCAGCATCTCCTGACTTTGTCTTTGCGCGGGGACGCAGACAAAAATAGCCGGCGTCTTTGACTGAAGGTTTCAAAATAAGGGGTTCAAGTCAAGGGTAGGGTTTGATATTCGTTTTCAAAAGTGGGCCTTGAATTTAGGATTTGATAGAAGTCTGTAAATTGGGGTAGTGGGATTAGAGGTTTGGCATTTTAGATAGGATTTCAAGGAGAGTTTCAAGTTAGATGTGCATTGTTTTCCGGGTTTAGGGCTTTCAAATAGTTTTTAAAGTCAGGACTAAGGTTTCAAATGTATTTCAATTAAGTTTCGGGGTTGAAGTTAGGGCTCAGGTTTAAAATTCTGTTTGTTCCAGGTGTGGTTTCAAGTCAAATGTAAGGCTTAAAATTTTTGTGTTTCAGAGGAGCTATAGGGTCAAGTTTGACTTTAGGGTTTGAGTTTCAGATTAAGGTTTTGATTAGATGCTCGGGTTTGAAAGTAGGGTTTCAAGTTAGGGGTTGGATTTTAAATCAGGATTAGGTTTCTAGTTTGACTTTTGAAGTAGGGATGAAAGTCAGGATTCGGGTTTCAGGTTCTGGGTTTTAACTAGGCGCTTGTGTTTAAAATTTTGTTTTTCAGTCAGGTTTAGGGGTTTCAGGTATGGTTTCAAGTCAAGTGTAGGGTTTAAAATGTTTGTGTTTCGGAGGGGTTAGGGGTTCAAGTTAGGCTTTAGGGTTTGAGTTTCAGATTAAGGTTTTGATTAGATCCTTGGGTTTGAAGGTAGGGTTTCAAGTTAGGGGTTGGATTTTAAATCAGGATTAGGGTTTCTAGTTTGGCTTTTAGAATTGGCTTTTACCTCATATTTAGGATTTTACGTTGGGTTTCAAATAAGGGTTTCAAGTCATGATTAGGGCTTTAATTGTGTGTTGGGGTTTCATAGATGGTTATAAAGCCAAGGGTGCGGTTTTGAAGTGAGATTTTCAAGGTTTTACATCATTAGGTTTTCAAGTTTAGGCTTTGATGACATGTTACTAAATAGGGTTTCAAGTCAATTTTAGGATTCAGGCGATCAAAGTCTAAAAAACCCCAACTCATTTTAATTCAGAATTAGGGATTTAAATTTTATTTAGAATTGTAGTTTCAAATTCCGCTTTCAAGTCAGTTTTAGGGTTTCAAGTATCTGTTTGGGTTTTAAGTTAGACTTCAACTTAACTAACTAACCAACTAATAGTGCACAACTACAGTATGTGTGTGTGTGTGTGTGTGTGTGTGTGCGTGCGCGCGCGTGCCTGTTTGTTTGTTTTTCCTCGCAGGCCTTTTTAATTGTCCACATTCCTGTCATATCCAAAAGCCGCGCTTGCGCTTATTGTTCTGGCCCAGGCTGAGAAGGAGGGCTTGGATTGTCCTGTTGTCACGGCGACGCACTAACAAATACTTCCAGCTTCATGTGGCACCTTACGCCAACATTCCAGCATCTGCTATTTTGGAAAAGTTCCACCGTCAGTCTTTTTTTTTTTTTTTTTCTGGCTCCTTATCCCATCCTACTCCTCCATTCATCCACGCCTCCCTACTTCTCTGTCTATACTGTACACCCTTTTTATATTGCTTGCGCCATAAAGTATCTGCAAAAAGTTATTTTTTTTAAAATAGGGTTTCAATTCAGGGTAAGGGTTTTAAAGCTGGGTTTTGAGTCAAGATAAAGGTTGCAAAACTAGGGTTACGAGTTCGGGTAATGGCTTTAAAGTTGGGAGTTTCAAAATAAGGTTTTAAAGTTAGGATTAAAGTTTCGAAGTATGGTTTCAAATTAACGTTAGGTTTCATATGGAGGTTTCAAATAAGAGTTAGGGTTACTGGTTAGGGTTTTAAAGTGGCATTGTTAACTCATTCAGTGCCAGGGACGTATTTTCATGTTTTTTTAAGAGTCCGGGCATTCAATTCCAGATACTTATATATCAATTTAATGCATAAGTATCTGGAAATTAATGTCCTTAATGTACTTGAGTATCAATTAAGTATCTGGGAATGAATGTCCGGACTCTAAAAAAATAGGTGAAATTACGTTCCTGGCATTGAATGAGTTGAGAGTTTCAAAGTTGGTTAGGGTTTCAAAGTCAAAGTTATACTTGAAATTTAAAGGCTCTAATCAAGAATTTGAGTTATCAGTTAGCGTTTCTAAGTTTGACAGTTTTGTTTGAAGTTTTTAAAGTAGGTTTTTAATCAGGTATGTGACAGATTAAGGTTTCAAGTAAAAGTTAAGTTTACCAGTTTGGGTTTTAAAAAGCCTTTCAAAGCAAGGTTAGGGCTTCAAGAAGGATTAGGGTTCCATGTTAGGGTTTAAAATAAGAGTTTTCAATGATAGGTTTTGTTTTAAGTTGAAGTCCAGCCCAGTAAAAATAAATGTTTGAAGTCTATAATTCTCTACGGTAGTGAATGAGTTGATCATATTGTTTACCAATCAGGATTAGTGTTTGAAAGTCAGATTTAAAGCCATGATTTCCGGTTTCTATGGTTTTTGTGTCGGGGTTGAAGTTCAAAAGTATGGTTTCACGTCAGGGTCCAAATTTCAAATCGGTTTCAATTTCTGGATAGGACTTCAAGTTGGGCTTTCAAATTCAGGTTTCGGGTTACAAAAGTCGAGTCAGGGTCCGAGTCCGGCTAGCTCGGCACGTATTCCGGCCTCCCGACCAATCATTAATCAGTATTTGCTCGGGGAGCTGCGGCCGTGAGAAGTTATTTCCATAAATCATTTCTCTTCTGGTGCGTGTAGACATTTGTGTGGTCGGACTGGTTTGTCGAAGAGGAAAAAGAAAAAGTCAGTCGAAACTCACACACACACACACACACACACACACACACACACACACACACACACACACACACACACACACACACACACACACATATACACACGCAGCAAGTGATTGAGCGCACTGGTTAAGGGCTCCAGCTCTTATCGCGGTCTCTTGTGTGCACATGCATTAGCTGCTTGCTTGTGTGTGTATTTGTATAACCCCTGCGCGCATACGTGTGTGTGTGTGCGTGCGTGCACGCGTTTGACAAAACCCAGAACAGGCCGTGAGATGACTCTGTGTGTTTTGGCAGGTCGGTCATAGAGGGCCCAGACATGTTTGTACGCAAGCGCGCCGAGTGGATGTGCGCTTCCCAGCGGGACCCTCGGCCGAGACCAAACAACGTGATGAGACGGCCCACCCTGTAGATCACTTTAGAGCCGGACCGGACCGGACGGTGTATGCGGGTCGTCCTTGAGCGGCGGTTTGACGCCTCACCTCACAAGTAGATGTAGCGACCCTGGTTAAATCAAGCCACGCCCACTGGAAAATAAAACATCGCGCACAAGCTTGTAAATTCAATGTTTTTGTGTTTCAAAATATAACTCCCTGCTGGAATAAATTTAGATGCTATTAATCCATTCCAGGCCCCTCATAAAACACATATTTTATTTGTAATATGTTTTTAATAAGGAAAAATGGCGCTGCATTGTCCGACTGCTTCTTTGGCTGGTAAAATTCTGATAGATTAATCAGCCTATTAACTTTTTAAGATGTCTAATGAAACAAATAAAAGATGGGCGAATATTCGCGAATAGTCGCATAAATTATCAATGCTTGGTATCAACCGAGTATCGGTTACTGGTATCAGCGCAATGTTACAATAACACAAGGAATAACAAATTAGAAGAATAGAATATTGCAGTTCATTTTATGAAATTTGAGAGAAAATGCTAGTTTGGAATATAACATTGTATAAAGGCCTTTTTGAAAAATGATTTGACATCTGGGGGAAATTTAGCGTATCAAAAGTACTAGCGGTTTTGGTTTGCTATTGGTATCGACGACGACTGAAAAGTTCAGTACTGTTATAATTCTGTAAAAATGTAATGTGTTAATAACAGGAAAAATAGTGATGTATTCGAAATCATTTGTCATTGTTTTATTTTGGGAAATTTTGTGCATCAAAAGTTTCATTGGTATCGTTACTTGGTATCAGTGACAACTCAATAATTGAATACTGGTACCGGTTAAAAAAACCAACGTGGTGATGAACATCCTAGTGTTAGTCAAATTTGACACGGTTCTTCTTTCCTTTCTTCTTCTTCCTTTCATCTGTTTAATAATGAACAAACAAGTCTCCATTTCTTGGATCTTGGCCAGGTCAACAGGTTGTAAACACTCATGACTACCAGCACAAAGGAAAGGAGCTTTTTAATTGCAGTTTGTTAACGCGATTACGACAGACCTACCAATTTGCGGTGCCTATAAACTTTTGCAAGGAGGATTCTGCAAGGAGCAAATGTTATTATAGTTTGGAGGCACTCCAAGGATTTCTTTCACTTTCTTTATGATATACTTTTTTTTTTTTTTCGGTGAAATTGGTGTTGGTTTTTGGTAAAGATTAGTTACCTTTTTGTTTGCATTTCATTAACTATTTATTAATTTTTCCATCCCTTATTTGTTACCACAGACTTTGTTATAAAATCGACATTTTTATCACAAAAAAAGTGGCAGTTAAATAGGGGTGTTTACACTTTTTATTTCCATCGTCTACTTGGAAAGGAGTTGCTCCAGAAAGAAAATACCTAAAGCTTGTTTGTTATCAGGGGGAACATGGAAAAATAAATAACGATTGTAATTTGCACTTTCTATCAGCAAAGGGAGAGATTCCATTAAAATGGGAAAAATTGAGTTCTAATTTTAAGGGATTTTGCTCCCAATTAAAAAAAAAAAATCTCACACGTAACTTGAATTTTAAGAACCAATATTTGAATATTTGTAATGAATAACATTCTAAACTCCTCAGCGTACAAGCTGGAGCTGTAAATTATTGGCCGTATTTAAATGTCAGTTTTTATATACGGGGCGTGGCTGCTCGCGTCAGTAATAAACGCCTCAACTGTCAAATGTCACAGGTGTCGCTAATAAAGCCCAGCCATTTGGAGGTTTACTTGAAATACTAAATTGTGCTGGAAAACTCGAAAGGGCATTTTGAGCTTGACGCGTATCCCACCGGGCAGCGGAGGAAGTCGTTTTGAGGGTAATAGCCATAAATGAGCTAGCTAACTGGCAGTAATTAGCCATTGTGCATATACGCGTGTCACTTTGCCAGCTTTTGACGGCCGGGGTTTGGACACCAACGATAACACAGCTGGGCCTTGTTCACCCCGCGCCTCGCCCTGATTATATTGCATGTGAAAGGCCGCTTATTTATTAGTAGTCGTACCTGTGACTATTTTGCATTCGGAGCGGCGCAGGAGCTGCAATGGAAAAGTCTGTCGACTTCACACTAACGGTGTTTTATAATATAGTCGTATATGCATTGTAAAACGAGTGTCAATGTTTCTTAGTCGTTTTCCTATTTTGCTAGTTGCCCAGTAATGTGACATCACGTGCGGTTTAGCGTAACCAGATAAGCTCCAGAGATGGTTCGGTCTTGGTTTTGGTCTTTCAAGTGTGTGCAAGCTGCTTGTTTCTGTTGATTTGTAGCGGCGGTAATTACTGGCGTCGACAGGCCGGGTAACACGCATCTGTAAATCACAATTTATGGACTCAACGCAGAGAGCCACATTGACATGTTGCAAAGGCGTCAGGAATGCGTCGCTACCCTGGAGGCTAACCTGTTTTGACAATAGAATGTCGTGAAGGCATTTAGCAGCTGCATGTCACATTTTGGAGCTACTCTTACCGGCATGTTGACATTTCGGCCTGGGATATATCTGATGCTAGTGGACAAAGTATTGAGTGTGGTAGGTAGGTAGCTAGCTAGAGTATGTAGTAAGCGTTTCATTTTGACATTTTTGGGTCATTTACATATATTAGGTGGTAAGAAGGTAAGGAGATACTGTCAGTGGTGACTAAGTTGGTGTTAAGTATCGTAGATAGGCAGCTAAGTGATTGTAGTTTTATAGGTAGGTACACAAGTGTTTGGTTGACGGTAAATTGCTACCGTAAATAGCTACGTGCGTTGGTGATAGGTAGTGAGGTAATATGTACCATACTTAAGAAGGCAGGTAAGTAGATAAAATAGATAAAATAAATAATAATAAAATAAAAATAGATAAAATAAAATCGAGCAAATTTGATTCAATTCCTTTTTTAAAGTAGGTAGGTGAGTAGGTAGGTACCGTATAGAGGTGATGGGTCAGAATATGTAAGTACAGGGTTGGTTGGTTGGTACTGTACATCATTGGAAAGTAGGTAGGTAGGTTTTTTCCATTTTAGACTAAGCTGTAACCCGTATAAACGCGATAAAAATGATCAACAGCTGTTGAAAGTTGATTTATATTGCGTTTTTCTGTTGTTAATGTTAAAAAGGATACATGTGTAGGTATACTTAAACAATTTTCATCAATAATAATCTTATTTATAGTCAGTGCATCGACTGGGGGGGCGAAAAGTTTTCTCTTTTCTAGGGGGGGCCTGGCAAAATATAGTTGAGAAACACTGGTATAGAGCGAAGTACATAGGTGGTTACATGGTCGCTAGGTAGGTAGGTGGATACATAGGTACAGTAGGTAGGTAGGTTGGTTGGTTTGGTTGGCAGGTAGGTACTGTAAATTGGTTGGTTGGTGGATAGGTACTGTATATGTACTGGATAAGTAAATAGGTACGTAGGCAGGTTGATCATTCGGTGAGTCAGGTTGTTAGAAAGGTAGGTAGGTGGATAAGATGTTGTTAGGTCGTAAGGTTGGTTCTTGATATATGTTTAAGTGATTGATCGGGAGGGGCTAAGTAAGAAGGTAGGAAGGTGGCATGTAGTTAGATGGAGGATGTTTGCTAGAAAGGTACCGTAGATAGATAGTAGGTTTACAACAAGGGTTGAAGTCAGTCATAGCTCGACCAAGACTTTTGGATCAGCGATACGAGCAATTTGTGCACGTTACAGTCGTTTTATTACGGCTTTTGTCGTCTGCGCATTGCAGCTTGTCATGTTGTACTTGCACTCAAGTCTAGCAGGAAGGAATAAGCATAAAAGAACTTGAGCTGCTTCCTCTTCTGTAGCTAAAAGGAGGCACGCTGCCAGTTTCTCCTCCTCCAGCCTCGGGTAAAGTTTTTATGGAGAATCACTCCCGAGATTTGGGGAGCAATATGGAGCCAACGCTGACTGATTGATGGATGCCACATTAAAATGCTGCACGCTATCAGGCGAATGGCGGGCCCTGTACTTATTGCACTGACTTTCAGCCAAAACACCTCAAGTGCCTCATAAAAGAAAAAGAAAAAAGGCAAGGCGGCGATTTCATTGTGTTTGTGCACCTGAGTGCTGTTTATTTTTATATGTTCGTTTTTGCACATCGGGGCCCCGAGCTCCGCTTCCTGAGGCTCCTCGCAAAGCTTCCCGTCTAAGAGGTCCTGGGTTATCTTGCCAGTCCCGCCTCTTCCGACGCATGCGGACGCCGCGCAGCTGTTTCCTCTGATGGTTGGGGCTCACGCCTGCACTACTTCGAAATGCGTGTTTTGTGTTCTTGTTGTTAAATGAATAACATACTCTATTGTTTTTAGATCAGGACATGGATATGGACATTGAATAATATTTGATGTTGCGTTTAGGTAGGTCGGTAGGTAGGTAGGTAGGTAGGTAGGTAAGTAGGTGGTGGTAGATGAAAGGTCTTAAGTAGGTAGGCACAAGATTGGTACAGGTTAGTAGTTAATTAGGTGGTAGTTGGATGGGGACTCTAGGTAGGTAGGTAGATTGGTTGGTAGGTAGGTAGATGGTAGACATATACATAAGTGAAAAGTAGGCAGGTAGGTTAGTAGATAAATAGATGGTAAGCCCTGTAGGTAGGTACAGTATGTTGGTTGGTAGGTTTTCAGTTGAAATGTATATAGGTGGGCGTAGGCCGTTTGGAAGGTAGACAAATGGCAGGTTGGTAGATTAATAGGTGGTAGATTATTACAAACTGTAGGTAGGTAAGTAACTCATGAGTTGTAAGTAGTAATATGGGTAGGTAGGTAGGTAGGTAGGTAGGTAGGTAGGTAGGTAGGTAGGTAGGTAGGTGGGTAGGTAGGTAGATTTCAGTAGAAATGTAGATAGGTAGATATGGTGGTAGGCAGGTTGGAAGGTAGGCAAATGTCATGTTGGTAGATTCATAGGTGGTAGATGAATATAAACTGTAGGTAGGTAAGTAGGTTTGTAGTTCTAAGTAGCATTATGGGTAAGTAGATAGGAATCTACCTACATTGCTAGATAGTAGCAATGTAGGTAAGTACTGTAGGTTGTAGGTAAATTGGTAGATAAATAGGTGGCAGACAGGTTGGTATGTAAGTAGGTAGTTATTAAGGTAGGTAGTTTTAAGTAGAAATTGGTAGTAGGTGACAGGCAGATACGAGATAAGTAGATAGACGCAGGTCAGTAGATAAATACTGGTTAAATAGGTGTTAGCAGTAGTAGGTCTGTATAAATAGAAGTATTTTGGTAGGTAGTTAGTAGCAATGTAGGGAAGTAGGTTGGACGTAACTGGACTGCATGTAAGGAGGAAGGTTGGTATATAGTATTTCAGTGTTTTTCTGCTTTGGCCTCACTCCCGCCATTTGTTTCAGTGGGGAACTTCTTTGCACTCTTTGCTAGCTTGTGTCCTTCCTCTAGAGTTGAATCCATGGCCAACTTTCTTCACTGACCATCAAGTCCTGCTCCCCCGTGCACGCTCTAACCTTTCCAGCTGTTCCACTCCGGTGTCACGATGTATTGCAACATGTTGTCTTGGCTAGTTTGTTTCAAGTAAGGTCGGACGTCAGGGGTGACACAATGAGCTCCCTCGGGTTTTAATTAAAAACAAAGACTTTATTGTGCCTGCTGACCGGGGGTCCATGAATCGGAGCGCACGGAGTTCCGCAGGGTTCACATGGAGGCTAAATCTTGCTCACCATTATTATTTGAAGAATTATGATGCGCCTTGGAACCAAATTCAAGTTTTAGTCTTTCTATGGCTTAGGTTCCACTATTTGGAAACAGACCAATCTCATTGGACGGAATTTTTGTGCGAGTATCAATTTTAAAGATGTTTGTGTGTTTTACTTTTTCTTATTTTTTGTGGAGGGGAGAGGGCACAACAGAAGGTTACATTGATGGTAAACCGCAGAACAGGAAATGTTTCTTTCCTTGCCACTCAGTACACAAAGCGATGATGGATGATGAACGTGTCTGAAAAGTCGATGTCAACAGGCACCTCCTCCTGAACCTATGTTTGGTTGTTACCTAAGCTTTGAGCGACAGTGATGTCATTTTCAGTTGAGAGAAAGAGACAAAATGGCCACCTCCTGAGATGAATAACAAGGGGAAGGAGGATTATACTGATTAATTCATATTTCATAAACAATCCAGAATATCCTGTTTGGAATAGTTAGGCTGTATAGGACTTATTAACATTAAGAACATTCTAGCGTTGACTTCCTCTTTAAACTGTTAATAAAGTTTGCACTTTTAAATTAGAATACACAGTGTACGATAGCTAACATTTCATGATTTAATAAATAACCGTTCACATCAAAATTGACATGGTTCTTTATCTTATATATTCTCTTAAAAGAAAGCAATGGCAGTGTTATCAAAAAGGCTTATCCAGAACTATAATAAATACATAGAAGCATTTGAAGAACAGATGAAAATCAAGCTAAATGCAACAGGCGCTGAAGAAAAAAAACATGTGTCCGCCCAGAGCCAGAGATGAACATCTTGATTCGAGCATCCTATTAAGCAATGAAATCAATGCCATCTGCTATGGCGCATGTTGAGCGCTGGTTTTTCTTCTAAACCAGTTAGCAAAGACCAAAGTGCCTCCAATCTAGTCGCCATCATTTGGCTTCTTGACCAAAATAAATCGTACGGGCCTCGTTTTGGCCCAGCTCGCGCGGACCGCTCGTACCCGAGCCGTCCGTGACTTGGCGCCTGCTTACTTTTCCAAAGTCACCGTCGTCATTCACAACTTTTATTTTAGCGCGCGGCCTCGGGGTAATTACAGTAATACTGACAGTAGTCAGTGGCGAGCTAGTAACAACCGGCTCCTTCATAAATTCTGCCACCAGCTCACCTGACTTGTTCTGGCTTGGCACGTTGACAAGAACATGCCGAGTGACAAGCGTACATACCGGCGTGTGTAAACAACACATGCTTTTTTTTTGTCTGCTTTTGTCTCTCTGTTGCATACTTGTTAAACAAAAAAACTTGCAACAACACATGACTTGATTTATGTGATATAAAATAGCCACACTGGTTCACCACTCAAATGCTTTTTCGCATCACAAAATAAATACAGATATATAGATACTGTACATACATACCTTTGTTCGTACATGCATACATGCATACATACATACATACCTACTATACATACATACAGTATATACATACATGCATTTATACATACGTATATACATACATACAGTACATGCGTACATACATACATACATACATACATACATACATACATACATACATACATACATGCACACATATATTGTATATATATGTACATACATATAGTACATGCGTACTTGCATTCATATATACATACACATACCGGCATATAAACATATGTACATACAGTACATGCATATATGCATTCATATGTACATTTATACATACATGCTGTACATACATACATACATGCATGCATTCATACACACACATATACATACATACATATATACAGTACATACATACATACATGCACACATATATTGTATATATATGTACATACATATAGTACATCCGTACTTGCATTCATACATATATACATATATACATACATACACATACACATACATGCATGTACACGGATGTACATACAGTGCATGTATATATGCATTTATACTGTACATATACATACATATACATGCATATACACGTATGTACATACAGTACATGCATATATGCATTCATATGCACATTTATACATACAAACTGTACATACATACATGCATGCATTCATATACACACATCTATCTATCTATCTATCTATCTATCTATCTATCTATCTATCTACATGCACACACACAACGACAATAATAAACAATAAACTAGAATGAATAACCAGGCAAAAATATCTTTATTATTTTAATCCAAATGCCCCATTCTTCAATAGATTTTTCAGTATGAGAATAGCAAAGTATCTGATAGCTGCAGCCCTAATCACAGTATTATTTGGAAAAAGTTGCTTTAAAAAAGAAAAAGAAAAGTAACCGGGCCCTATTTTGATGCCCGCAGTATATACGCGTAGATATTTTTTTTCTTTTGGTATTTTCTATATTCGAGTAGGCAGAAGGGGGTGTTTGCGCCGTTGTGGAAGGGAACAAAACCAACAGGTTTGTCTTCCAATGGAAGCAGATACCCTCATTCCCTTTAAACTCAGCACAGAGAAAGGCGCACGACCTACTTGGCACGTCCATGTAGTAACTTGGCGTGTACAAAGTACAATTATAAGGAACGGCAATAAAAGTTTGCGAATGATGGAAAGTTGGCCACTGTGGAGTGGGCATTCGGAGAGCACTTTCGACCACCGCTCGTGTACAATTTGAGCGCTTATCCAGGTGATGACACGTGTGGCGTGGGGCGGAGGCAGACTCGCCAGTCCGTGTGATGTCCGAGTCCTTAATCCTTCCGCTTACATGTGCTGAGTCCCCGTTAAGACGTGTGACACGCTAGGCCGTGAGTCAGCGAGGCCTTGGTCCGCCGACAGCTGCTGGCCCGCCTCATACTCAGACAGGCAAAGCGCACACATTTGAATATGTTCAGCCGTAATGTCATTTCCCAAAAAAAACGTTCAAACTACAGTACAAAGAAATGATAGAATTAAAATTCTGAATCAACATAAATAAATAATTAAAAAAAAGAGGAATGGTTGTTACTTTGCGTACTCATCGATACTAAGTACTGATACCTGAAATACATTTGATGTATAAACGTAATTTAGCACGACGCGAAATCGTGAGAAAATCAAAAATCAGCAATCAAGAAAAATCACGTTTAGCTAATACAGAATTGTTCATATGGTCACAATGGCTGGGCGATAATGTCTTTAGTCAAGCAGATTGTTTTTCTTCTCAAAAACAGAAATATAAATCCATCCATTTTGACCCTTACTGGCTTCCATAGCCTGCAAACGTGCGCGGATAGAGGACACACACACTCACACACTTATTTAATTTGCTTCACTTAGTGCTTGTGATCCCCACAAAGTGCTGAGTCATGATGATTACACACACACACACATGCACACACACATGCACGCACTCTAGCTATTATCTGATGCAGTTTAATGTGCTCACCGACTAATGTAATCCTTTACCCCCCACGTAAAACAGGCCAAGTGAGTATTTTTCAGTGTGTGTGTGTGTGTTTGCGCGCGAGTGTGACTGTGTGAGTATTTGCGCCCTTGGGTGCTTGGCTAATAAAATAAAAAGGCCGATTTCACAGCAATTGCCTTACGAGTGTCTTCCCATTATTTTGCTGTATTGCATTTAGCGTTTTTGAGCAGTTGCAAGGGAGGCACAAAACTTTGCAAGTACAATATGTAAAATGACATAATGACATATATATATATATATATATATATATATATCATAGGAAGGCTAAAATAATCTGTTTTTTTACAAAAAAGTAATTAAAAAATAAAAATTAAATTATCCAGGAATAAATCAAATTTAAAATAAAAATCTAATAGTAACATAATAATAATAATAATATAATAATAAATATATTATTATTCTATTGTATATTATTTGATTCGCACATATTATGTTGATCATATTTATTATTCATATTATATAATATATGATATATGATATTATATAATATATGATATATGATATTATATAATATATGATATATATATATATATATATATATATATATATATATATATATATATAAAATAATACAATACAAAATAATTCAAAAAGATAAAGTATACTGTATCGGAAAAAATAAGAGAAATTTTGAAAATGAAGTAATACAGCAATTGTCATATTGTTTTACTTTACATGTACACTGTTATGAGAATTTATTTCAATTTGGGAGGTCGTGAACTAGCAAACCAAAACAACCCCCTGTGGATAATCTGTGCGTGGCAGAGGTAAAAAGACGGCGACAGAAAACTGAGAGGACGAAGATAATGAAGAGTAGGGAAGTAAACGCGCCTTGGGGGAGGTTCATATGTCCGAAATATTGGCCATCGATGCCCGTCCCCCTTCCCTTTCATGCATCCTACAGCATGGAGCACACGCTATCCCCCACACTGGTATGCAAGACATCCCCCCCCCCATCGAAGACCCCCGTCTCCCCTTTTTGACTGTGTGACAGGGTTCAGAGGTCAGTAGCTGGCAGGTGATTGGATGTTGTTGTGGTAAGGGAATACGGGCCCGCTAAGTGCTGCAAAAACACCAACTGCCTCTCATATCATTGCCTATGGGGCTAAAGTGTGTCAGTGTGCGTGTTTGTGAATATGTGTGTGTATTTGTGTGCGTGCGTGTCAGGTCAAAAAGGGACAACCAGCAGATTTTTGTCTTGAACTAGAACTTTGGAACACACGCCCCACCTGGAAATTAACCACATCCATGTGTGTGTGTATGCGTGTGTGCGCGTATATGTGTGTGTTTTTGTGTATCTGTAGTCAAAGTCAGTCTATTAACACGTAAAAAGCGCCTCTACTTACAAAAGATTTATATTACGAAATGACTTCCGGAACAAAATAATTTTGTGACGTACCAATGTACATGTAAATGTAAAGGGATTTTTCTATCCTGTAACAATTAAATACTAGCTTGTTATAAAAACTGGCCATTTTGTTGTTCTTGTTGTTTTTCAGCACGTTAACACATTACCACATAAATCAATGACAAACATTCCCCCCGTTCAAAGAACTAAGCAAAAAAACAGCCAATTTTTTGTAGTCGGCCAAGTTGTAAAGGACAAAGTAGTTCTTCCCACTGTTCCTCACTGGCTTTCATGTACTTGCTGTCTGTGCAAAGTTTTTGTTTTGTCAAGGCTTCGCTAGCATGTTATTAGCTGGTTTGCGGCTTCGACACAGATGGCGCGTTGATGTGCTGTGTGGTTGCAAATATGGCTAACAATGTAGACCTTTGTGCATGCGCCAGTCTGTGTGTGTGTGTGTGTGTGTGTGTGTGTGTGGAAACTGGAACACATGTACTGATTTGACACTGTCTAGTGTCAGACAGCATTAACAATCAATGGGGCTGCTGGGTTGACGTTAGAAAAGCAATACTGTAATCCCGATGAGTTGGAATGGGCAAACCTCTGGCACACGGGCCATGAAATCATTCAAGTGGTACGAAAAAACAATACTATAGGTTCATGTTTTCAATAGTGGTGACCTGATTTGATATTGATACCACATATCAGTCCAATATGAGCCAAATAAACAGTTCCAGATTAGAGTTTATTGCTCTGCTTCTAAAATCTCCTGATATTAGCATTTTAATAAAAGCAGTCCATACCAGACTCCGCTCCTGGTCTTCTATCCAACAGTGTCTGCATTGAGCACACGTGATCAAAACACCCATACGTGTGAAGCATGTTCTTGTTTGAAAACTGTCGCTTGATTTTATGTATGTATATATATATATATATATATATATATATATATATATATATATATATATATATATATATATGTATATACACAGTATATCAGAGACAGCTTTCCCCCAGAGCTATTAACACTCTAAATTACAACAAAACAAGAGTACACTGAACATAACAATTGCGCTTAAGTGAAACTATGATTTATATTATAATTTATTTATCCTTTATATATACATTATTAATTAGTTGTATACCTGTGCACAATGACAATTAAGGTATTCTATTCTAGACTATTTAATAAATAATAATTTAATTTCTTTCCCTCTAAACTCAAATCAATATCAAAACGTAACTGGCTGTTGGTTCATTAAGTTTCCAAAAACAGAGACTCACACACACACGTGTACCTGCGCACACACACACAAGGCCCATGCCAAATGGTTGACCGCAACGGGGAAGTGAGCGCGTCTCTCACCTCTCCTCCACTTGTCAGTCAGGCCGAGATAAATAATCCGGCGGCGAAGGGCAGTAATTAGCTGGCACCGGCGCGAGATGACGGGAAGAGCCACGGGCGGCCATAAAGCCATAGATAAATTGAAAAAGATGCTAGATGAAGAGGTGATGGAGGGTCATTGCCAGACAAACCCAGTGACCCTCCATCTTGTCTCGCTTGAACCATCTCCCCCCTTTCTCCATCCACGCTCCACGACAATCAACATAAACCTGCCTCGCCCCATTTTACCTCTTCGGGGGAGGCTACGCTCGGGCGAACTTTTACAGTTCTGTGACGTTCAAAGTCTTTTCTTTATTTTTTTTATATAAAAAAATCCGTTCCTGTAGCCCGGGCGGACCCAATTTATCGGACCCCCGTCGCTACCTCCAGCTTCTCCGTCTTCACCCATCGCACCCACTCGGGCTGGGGCAGAACGGCGACCGAACCCGAACGCGATGCGAAGCAGATGTGCCGTACGTACACGCACACGTGAAGAAGAAAAAAAAAGAAGCAGCCCGCGGCATTTCGGGCCAGAGGGCGGGAGGGGAGAAAGAGTGCGAGGGGTAAGCAGAAACAGCTCCGTCGCTAGGGTACGTTCAAAATAAAACAGAGAGCTGCTTAAACGGGCCGCTTGTTTCACGCGCGCACACACGCAGGCGGCAAAACAATATTTCCAAGTCGGGCAAGATGCTTTGCACTTGTTGTCCTGTAAACCGCTGCGCGTGTTTTGTTGAGTACATTCGAGCAAATTGGGCAATTGTGTGCTTGTTTGCTTTGAGTGAGCGAGTGAGTCTCTCTGTTTGAATCGTTGAGTGTTGTTTCGAGTGCGAGTGAGTGTGAATGAGTGAATGAGTGAGAGAGTAAATGAGTAAATAATTGAAGATGCATGAGGGAGCTTGTGTTTTTGAGAAAGATTGCGAATGACTGAGTGAGTGAGCCTCTTTTTAAACCATTGAGTATTGTTTAGAGTGTGAGAGTGAGTGAATGAGTAAGTGAGTAAATCAGTGAGGATATGACTGAGTGAGTGTCTAAATAATTGAAGATGTATGTGGGAGCTTGTGTTTTTGAGAAAGATTGTGAATGAGTGATTGAGTGAGCCTCTCTGTTTAAATCATTGTGTTGTTTAGAGTGTGAGTGAGTTAGTGAATTGGAAAGTGAGTGAATGAGTGAGTAAATGAGTGAGTGAGTATCTGTAAATAATTGCAGATGTATGTGGGAGCTTGTGTTTTTGAGAAAGATTGCGAGTGAGTGTGAGTGAATGAGTGAGTGTGAGGATCTGTTTAAATCATTGAGTGTTGTTTAGAGTGTGAGTGAGTGAGTGAGTGAGTGAGTGAGTGAGTGAGTGAGTGAGTGAGTGAATGCGCGAGTGAATGAGTGAGTAAATGACTGAGTGAGCATCTGTGTAAATAATTGCAGATGTATGTGGGAGCTTTTGTTTTTGAGAAAGATTGCGAGTGAGTGAGTGAGTGAGTGAATGCGTGAGTGAGTGAGTGAGTGAGAGAGTGAATGCGTGAGTGAGTGAGTGAGTGAATGAGTGAGTGTGTGAGGATCTGCTTAAATCATTGAGTATTGTTTAGAGTGTGAGTGAGTGAGTGAGTGAATGCGTGAGTGAATGAGTGGGTAAATGACGGAGTGAGTATCTGTGTAAATAATTGCAGATGTATGTGGGAGCTTTTCTTTTTGAGAAAGATTGCGAGTGAGTGAGTGAGTGAGTATGAGTATCTGTGTAAATATTTGAAGATGAATGTGAGAGCTTGTGTTTTTGAGAAAGATTGCAAATGAGTGAGTATCTCTGTTTAAATCATTGACTGTTGTTTTGAGTGCGAGTGAGTGAGTGAGTGAGAATCTGTAAACAATTGAAGATTTATTTGAGAGCTTGTTTCTGAGAAAATTTGCGAATGAGTGAGTGAGTATCTGTAAATAATTGAAGGTGTATGTGAGAGCTTGTGTTCTGAAAAAGTTTGCAAATGAGTAAGTGAATAAGTAAGGGAGTGAATGAGTGTGTATTTTATCGAAGATTGAAGGTGAGTGAGTGAGTGTGTGTTCAAATTTCCGAGAAAGAATGGGAGTGAGTGAGTGAGTTAATCCATGTGTATTTGTCTTTTTGAGAGTGCAAGCGAGTGTATGTGTGTTTATCTAACTGCACGTGTGTGTGCGCGTGTGTGTTTGTGGTCGAGGCTTGCTTGTGCTTGCAGGTGAGTTCAACGGAAGAAATCTCTTACTGATTGAACTGCTTTCCTGAGCACTTATCCTATCCTAAGGTCTGCTGTCATGCTCGTGTGTGTGTGTGTGTGTGTGTGTGTGTCCCTTCCATGCCGCCTTTCAGTCAACATTTAATGTCGCTTTACGCTATGTGAAGGTATCTCACTTTTGTTCTGTGTAGAAAGCAAATTTGGATAAATTAATTTAGCTCAAGCTCCAATAAGGTAATTTCGTGGGATGGATGCTGGAACAAGACTTTTGTGTATCTCCTAGGATTGAGGGTCATAAAAAAAAACATGGCAATTCTATTGGAGCAGTTACTTGCTTTGTTTGGTTGCTTTGTTAGCCAGAGCTAAAATTTGAGCTTCAGCTTAGCCACTGCTCAAATGAAGAAAAAAATGGAGCAGTTAAAGTACTGTCCGTGATATTACATTCATTTGAATTTTCGAGCACTTTCTAATAAACATAGCAGACAAATATGACATACTGTAATGTAGATTGAATAAAGCAATGACAGAGTGAAAATAAGAAAAACACATCCACCACTAAAAGAGAGGCAGAGTCTCAAACTGTGTTGAAAGCCCAGGAATATTAATGGCTTTTTAGGAGGGTTTTGAAATTGGATAGTGAAGATGCTTGTCTTATGTGCACTGGGAGGCGCTTCCATAGTTTGGGACCGGGCAAAAAAAAAAAAAAAAAAGGCTCTATCCCCTCTAAGCTTGCGCTTAGACTCGGGTGCCTCCAGGAGCAGCTGCTCAGCTGACTTGAGGCATGGAGTTAAGAGGCAAGTTTCGTTGTTTTGTTCAGCAAACACAAACATACAACATGAAAATGAGCAATAAATAACTGAAGAATGTTAGGATAAGGCCGCAATTTACGGCCAGATTGTCACACGCAGAAAAACTGACTCCAGTGTTGTTGTCACTCCCCCGGCCACACCCTTTAAAGTCACAAATCCAACGTGTTTAATAAGTACTGTGGACGCCCGCCTTACGAAATTAATCCGTTCCAGAGTTGGGATCGTCAGGCGAAATCGTCGTAAGGCGGTCAACAGAAACCTATGCTAATTAGCTAATGGGTGCGTAACCCCTGCTAAAATCGTCAAAATTACCTGTACATATTAAAAATTAGTACGAAAATAGTATAGTAAGTACTACTTATATATAAGATACACGTTTATAATTAAATAACTTCATAAATAAAAAGTGTATAAAGAATTACCTTTGGAGTGACATGACTTGAGCTAGTTACGGCCATATCCCCTAGCGAGGCTAACGATGCACATACCTTCTTTGTATTTCTTGATTATCTCCAGCTTCGTTTCCATAGTGATCATCTTCTTACTTCTCCCTTTAATATACCAACTGACGTTAGAATCAAGCACTAAAATGCACAATAAATATGATATTGTAAGCACTCACGCCAGATCAAGTCTTTAGCATATCGGCATCTGAGTGACACCGTGACGCCGACCAATAGCAGAGCCGCATCTTAGTGACGCCAACCAATAGGAGACCAGAGACAGAATGTAAAAGACTTTACTAGCGTCCGCGTTAGCATTTGAATCTAGATTTGTCATGCTAATGCTCAGTGCAATTCAAATACTTTGATTCGCCTGAAGAGATTCACGATGATCGAGGGTCGGTCCGTGTGTTGTATTTTTTCTTAAATGTATGTTATTTACAGCTTAGCATTCGCTCATTTCACAGCACTTCCTATTTGACGTGACATCATGACCTCTTTTTTGTGAATTTTCAACTTCTGTCGTGTACGTCATTACGTGGGTGCCAACCAAGTGTCCAAAATAAGACACAAAATAAAATAAACACAAAAATAATTTATTTTCTTTGCATTTCACTGTACTAGTTGAAATGAAATTGGACAACCAGATGTTTTGATTGGGGCGTTTGTGTTTTTTTTATTTATTTATTTTTAGTTCATCTTTATTTTATGAACAAATGGGGAAAAAAAAAATCATGAAAAATATCAACTCATTTCATGCAATTTAAGGAAAAAAAGATATCTTGAGATATAAACAAGACCAGTTTATTTTACAGGTTATTAAATTGCCATTCGCTGCGATTTGGGACCAGGCCGGTGTGCGTAGCAAAAATCAAAAGTCACACTTCAATTACATCCCATTATTATATCACGTGAGAATAAATTTTCCTTCACGTGGCCCCTTAGCTAAAATGAGTTTGTAGAGAATAACAAAGTCATCAGTATCATTATTATAGAGATATAAACCAGTTAAACCAGACGTTAACCTTAATTCAACTTCCAACAATGTCCTCAATGTTCAAAACAAACCTCAGAAAGCACACACGCATGCACACACAGAGCAAACGGGGATTCCTGGGCCTAATGTTTAACAGGAAGAAAACAGAGCGCCTGTCAATGTTGAGCTCTTTATGCAGACGCCGTGCTTTTGCGGAGATAGCGAGGCCAGGCCTCCCAGATAAGACGCTCCAGTGGCAAGATGAAAGCATTCTCTTTGGTCTCTTTTGCGCCATACCTGGACGCTTGTCCGCTCTGAAAGCGGAGACGGGGGAGGGAAGCCGCTGCAGTTTTCATCCACTGATAACTCGGGCTTGTGCAGCTGCACGGAACCGCATGTCAATAATTCATAGGGAAGCCTTTTTGAAAGGCGTTGCTTAATCCCACGTTTTCAAATGGACACAACCGTATCTGGAGTCAAATCCCAGCTGAAATGCCAAAGGAGGGTTAGGAGGCTTGAGTTATTATTTACACAGAGTCTGATACTGTTACTGGTAATGTTTAATCTGCAACACACACGCTGTCCAGTTTTAAAACCAGTCTTGAAACAAGATAAAAGGTTTAGAATTATTCTTTCAACTCACATAAGACTCTGTATTGGTTTTTTTAAGTACACTAGGGATGTCCGACACAACTTTTTTTTCTGACCGAAACCAGAATGAGTACTCAACTCCTCAGTAGGCACCGATACCAAGTACTGATAACGCTCGTAGTTTTGATGCAAAAAAAGACAGATCACTTAAAAAAAAAACACACACACATATACCGTCATAGCAATTCTTGTAAGATTACACAAAATCACAATTTCGTATGATCTTGTTTTATTTCCTATTATAGAAATATCGGCCTCCATAGAGAGCACTGATACCAAGGCCGGGTATCGACCCGATACTTATACACGGTATCTGTGCTCACCATTTCTAGTATTTACCATACTACTTTTCATTTGTTGTTTTAGTTGTTTGTCTTTATGTCTGGTTTTAACTTTTTGAATAGTGTTTTGCACGGAGCAATGTTTTTTTTTTTTTTTTTTTTTTTAACCCGTGTGCAGTATTTTGACCATATTGGGGTCATTTTCTTCCACAATATTGTTGCAGTATTGTAGCCAAGGGATGGCACACTCCTGGTAGTGTGAAAACGAAGTGGTCATGCCATGTTGAACTTTGACATGTTGTCACCATCTGGGTGAAATTTCAGCTCCCTCATGAGTTGAGAAAAATTGTTTGTTGCCTATTTCGAGTCTCCAACTCAGAATCTCAGCCCGTGAGGTAGAATTACTAACCGCTAGTCTCGAATGGGGTATGAGAAGGTACTTCAGGGGATATGTGAGATTTTAACAGGGTTTCTTCAGGTATCAGAAAATCAAACTCCATGCTTTTTAATGCCATGAAATAAACAATACATTTCTTTTCAAAGTAAGAGCAAATTAATCGGAAAATGAAGCCATTTATTGTTTAACTGTGTTACTGTTTCCTTTGAAAAATGTTGTATCTCTTTATTTTGTGAAGCTTTTATGGACCCGGATTGTCATTAGTAACTCCATTTTGTCGCAGACTAGCCATAAATCAAAGAGATGATGTAGTTCCAATTTTTATGAAATCAAACACAGATTTCACAGCACTTTGTTTGACGTCTTTGTATTCCCCGCCCAAAAAATGCTTTGCGCTGGTTAGGGTGAACTTGGCAGAAAAATATTTGCCAACCAGTACACGAGTCCACCATGCCTTGCGGACCCAAAATTGTTTTGAGAAACATTTGCGGTAGCAACATGAAAACAAAAACATCCTTAAAAGTGGCTTCAAACACAAGCTGACATTTCCACCCACTCAAGTAACTCCAACCTGCCTGCTCACTTGTTCCCCCACGGAGCGCAAGGAGCCACCAAACATGAGAAGCGACCTAATTTGGCGTCATAAAACTAACATTAGCTCCCCACTCCAGAAGGACGCCCACCATGTCGAGCGCTGGCTGGAACGCGTAGATGACAGAGCTGTCAGGGTGTCCGCTTGCGAGGAGGCAATTAGAGCCGGGGGATGTCGCACTAATGGGATGCCCGAGCCCGAAGACGGAGACGTGAACGCACCGTCCCGATTACTCCTTCCTGAACTTTAACCCCAAAACAAAAGCAGCTACACAGCACACATTTCCACTTGAGCAGGATATGCAGGGACATGCATGCCTTCACTTTTGACACACAGGAATGGCAAAGATCCCGCAGTAGAACCGTTGGAATATTGTACATGTCCCCTAAGCGTATGAATAAACACTGCAAGTGTCAGTGGAAAACAGAGGTGGCAGAAATGTAAAAGTATTTCAGTAGAAGTACAGGTACTTTTTATAAAATGTCTGGTGATAGAAGGGGTCAATTCGCTTGCTTAATTGAAACATTTGGTGTATATGCCGCCAGAAATAAAAAAATATGGCAAAAACTAATAAAAAAAAAATTAGGCATTGGTTGACATTCAGTCTTTCTTATTGGAGGGTGAAAAAAAAGAATCTATGAAATATTTTCAAACGTAGGGAGTGAATGTAAAAAGTCAACAGGAAAATAAATACCAGCATAGGGATGAGCAAATACACAGTAAATTTCAGAGGTACATTTTACGCTAAAAATACACTTGCATATTTGGTCCCATATTTTTTGTAATTGTGTCAAATGAAATGAAATCAAAGAAAAGTCCAGACAACTGAAGGTGTAAAAAAGATGTCCGATTAAATAGGTCTTTCCAGGTTGTTATTTTAGACCAGTAGAGCCTTTCTTTGTATCACTTATTTATTTTTTTTAAACCATTAAAATTTGGTTGGGGTTGTTCACAAGACTCTTCTCTTTGATGTGTCACGTGCAACATTTACTGTATTTTGACTTTACAGATACTTGAAATACTGTAATGAAGTATTTGTAATTTGTTACTTCCCACTATTTTATTTAAGGGAGTGTTTGGGTGTGTGCATGTTATGCCTCAGACAGAGCGTCCATTGTGACGCGCCCGCCGGTGTCCCTCAAGGCGCTGGAATCTGGCACATTGTCTGCGTCGGAAACTCGAAGCCGTTACAACTCTCGACTTGTTTTGATCCGAGCACAAAATTCCAGTTGCCGCCGTTTTTTTTTTTTTTTTTCCAGCGGGGGGAGCGTCACCGCTGGACAAGAGTCTGGAAGGAAAAGTCTCATTATAGTCAGCGCATTGGCTGGCCGAGGACTGTTAGATAAGAGGGAAACCCGCCATAATGTTCCGGATGCTTGCGTTCTGGCTGGAGTCGCAGTATTCATAAAATCTTGTTATTTGTGTTGAGTGAAAATGATTCCTTTAGGAAAGTAGTCTCAATGGATATCTCAATCTTTTTATTATTGTTATTTTTTTTTACACACGGGTCTCAGTATCAGTCACCTGAATTCGAGGAGCTGCCAATACGATCTGATACAGAGTCCCGATGTGATACCGCGGCATAAGGGCAAAAAAAACCCTCTTATTTAATTTTTAACAATCCCAATATCCAACCTTTGACTTTTTATATGGCTAGTGGCTAGCGTAATTCATAGGTTGTGTTAAACGCAGCTCTATCCTTTGCGCCACATGAAATTTGCACACATTCCAAGTCACCGTTGCACTGTCTCCACTTTCCATACTTAAATATTTCCATATTACAGACATTATCGTTGCTACATAGCACTAGCTTCACGTTATCTTCCCGGGACAACTTCTAGAACATTTACCCATTGGTTGCGTTTAATTCCGCAGTTTCTAGCAGTGTTATGATATTGCAATTGTGATTTGGATATCCCTACTAAACTGGGATAGCCATCAAACACAAGATTCATTTTTGAGAAACGTCATCATGTAGCACTCTTGAAAGGGCAGGGAAAAATTGTGATAGAAATCACAAAGAAAAGAGTTATAATTGGTAGAATGCGGAATAGAAATACTGGTTGATTGATAGTTCTGAATAGAACCAAAAGCTCGTAGAGCTCATTATAGAAATGTTGGAAAAAGAATAGAAGAGCTCTTAATGAAACTGCGGAAATTGGGATCTCGAAATAAATGAATGAAAACAAAAGCAAAGACGGATAGAGTCCAGAACAGAAAGTAAAACAGATAGCGCTCCTAAGAGAAACACTGGACGAGCCCGGAATAGAAAAATTGTTGTTTTTGTGGCATCAGACGACCCA
>NC_142378.1:5807500-5830000 GCF_059441005.1 Hippichthys cyanospilos | reverse complement strand
AGGCAAGACGGCGGCTTGGGCAAAAGAACAGGAAGTAGTGATTATATTCCCCAAAATACAAAAAGCCGTGCAATCGCTGAGTCATGTTCACCAAGAAAATGAGTTTGGATCAGCTTATAAATCTTATAAATAATTCATATTTTTAGGAACTGTACATGCAGTGGCCAGGAATAGTAACCCCGCCCCCTCGCCAAAAAAGACACACTGGCAAAAACACGAGACGGGAAATAGCTTCATGGTTCTTCTTCTTTTTCCTGGGCTCGCATCAAGTCTTTGTAGGCGGGCGCCCCCCACTTAGCTCCGCCCCCGGACCTCGGAGGAAGCGCGCGGCCCGAACGTCGCTGCCGAGGTAACATTCTTTCCGGGCACCCCGTCCGCTTTTCAAGTCTAACCAGACAGGATGTGGGACGGAAGCTCTTGTGTCCGTTTTGGACAAATTTCAGATTTATCTTTGAGACCAATAGTCCAAATGTTTCTTTTTTTCTTGCACAGGTGCAGCTAAAGTGCATGAAGTGCTTTGTGCTTGTAGCTTAGGGGCAGCTGGTACCGAGCGGCGGGGCCGACCCGGTCGCACCGGGTCACGCTCCCCGCTCACAGGAAGACAAAAAAATCAAAGCCTTGGGAACAGGAAGCGGAGCTCATGTGGAAGGACGGGAAAACAGGAAGAGGACAAAAACACACGCCGAATTCTCAGAGCCCTGACCTTAACCTTGACCCCGGAGGTCCCCAACCGCCGGTCCGCAGCCCGGTACCGGTCGGTCGATCAAGTGGCACCTGGCCGCACCCAAAATAAGGTATTCTAACGGATTTAGTTGATCCTTTGACAAACAGGTGTCAAACTCAAGGCGCGGGGGCCGGATCTGGCCGCCACATCATTTTATGCGGCTCGCAAAATGCTGATTAGGACTTCAAGTTGTCGACTAAAAGTTTTCAGGTCTTCAAGTTTTACAATTTCTTTTGTCATCGATACCCTTTGTTTTCCAACAGTTTTTTGTGTCCTCCGATTTTAAAATGTTTAAGTCACAGGGGGTCAAACTTAAGGCCCGGTCGGGGGCCATGAAATGCTATGACTTCAAATTTTTTACTACAATTCCAAATTTGCACATTTGCTTCAACTTGTACACTTTTTTTTTTGTTACCAATACGCTTTTTTAAACAGTTTTTAGCAGCCTCTAATTTCAAAATGTGTCAAATTTATTTGACTTCACAGTCATAACGGCCCATTCGGTACTTTGTTTTGTTGCCATTCCCTTTAGCGGAGCTCTGTCTAGTGGATGCATGGTGCAACTACTGTAGCTTCTATTCTTTGCGCCTTATAATGCGGTTTACCTTGTAGATGAAAACACTTTTGAAATAAGCCATTCATTGAAGGTACTTATTTGCTTGTTTTGTTGCCATTCCATTTAACGCTGCTCCATCTAGTGGATGCATGATGCAACCCCAGCCACTATTGTAGCTTCTATTCCATGCGCCTTATAATGCGGTGCGGCTTCTATATGAAAACAGTTTTAAAATGGGCCATTCATTGACGGTGCGCCTTATAATCCTGAGCGTCTTTATAGCGCGGAAAACACGGTAATCCTTCTTTCCCAGAAGTTTTTCTTGATGTCGGCGAATGATTCGGGGCCCGGACTCGGGGATCTCTTAGCTTAGCCCTGTCCCGTTTGATATTTACACAAAAAAATTTGGAGAAAACAAACTGGCGGACTTATTGCACAAAGACGCGGCTGTGCACACATCTACGTCATGCAAGCGCTCACACGCTGTCGCATTCACACAGACAGACAGACACGCATTGATACGGAGGAGCTGAATTTTGGGGGTCACAGTGGCAAAGGAGTCCTTTCAAAGCCAGTGGAAAAATTGCCTTTGTTCTCCCCATCCCAGATGAGCAATTTCTCGCCGTTGCAAGATTTTTCCACTTTTAGCCAACAGGGGAACGGGTCGCGTGACGGACAGGCGGCTTAGCCGCTTGCTCCGCCCCTTTCCTCGATGTTTCTTCCTTTCTTTGCTTCTTTCTTCAGCGGCGTCCGCTCATTGGCTCTCGTGGCGGCGACACTGTTTCCCGTCCCGATCGGCGGCGTCGTAGCCGGGCAGGGGCTGTCCGTATTTGTCCACGCACCAGCAGTAGCCCCGCCTCCTGCCTTTGGATGGACGGCACTGCCAAAAGATGTGGGAAATACGTTTGAGCGCGGGTGGACACGCAACTTCATGCCCTGACTTCCATCTTTAGCCTGGATAAAGGGAGCATTTGGGGAAATATTTTGAAAACAGATTAAGGTTCCCATAGTGAAGATTTGCCCCGGTTTGCCCGTCAATCTTAAAATGTGGACGTGTTTTTTTATGTTTAATTTGACACCTTTTGAGGAAGGTTGATCGGCCAGTCATGTATGTAAGTTTTGATGCACGGATGTGCATTTCTATATCGGCCATATTCTTACTTACAATAATAACAAAAATATTTTTTGCTATGCCCCCCCCAGGAAAGGGAAAAGCTATACTTGAATTTGTATGTATACCTAAAACTGCATCATTTTTAACATTAACAAAAGAAAGCTGCCAACAAATCTTAACTACTTTTTTACAGCAATTATACAGGTTAGTCTAAAACCGAAAAAAATAACCAAGTGCATCAATGTGCCTGAAATAAAAAGGAATAATGACGATGCATATTTTATTTACACTTCAGTTGCCAAAAGTCGCGCCTCTCCGGCATCGCCTCGCGGCCCCTCGGTGGGGGCCCGACCGGCTATTTGAGAAGAACCGCCGTAACGGGATGAACTAGAGCGCGGACATCATGCCTGTTGCACCTAAAAACAGCTTGTTTTAACTGAGCTTGTTATGGCATTATAGTTTTTCAAGAAAAGAAGTGTGCGTTCTGAACCAACATCTGAGTCCATCCTTGTTCACACACATGAATATATATATATATATATATATATATATATATAAATATATTATATGATAAGCCGCACTGGAGCCACAGGGCTCAAAGCATGAGAAAAAACAGTCCAAACAGTATGATAGTCCAAAAAAAAAATTACTGTAACTGGCTGGGATTGAACGTCTGCACGCATAAAACAAAACCGTAATAACAAGTTTTCAGGATTGAATGAGTTAATCGCTTGACCTAGTGTAATGTGAGAGAGCAAGTAGATCCTGCAAAGCCATGTTAGATGTGCAAAATGATCCGTGTTAAGATGGCAACACCCAAGTGGGGGCTTTGAGCAAAAATGAGCAAAATGCAAATGGCTTTCCATATTTTTGAAACCGAGGGCCCGGAATGAGAAAGAGTCCGGGAGAGAGTGTGGAAAAGTGCAAAGGTAAACACAGCGCTACTAAAATATTTGCCAAGGCCGCTCGGAGGCTTGCAGCAAAGCACTGATGCTATTCTGGGAGTCTGGCGGACGCTCAAACTCATCTGGAAATGATTATGGGCTGAAAGCGCAGCAGGGCGGGTGCATGCGCGCCCCCAAACGCATGTCAACAAACAACATGTTGTTGGGCTCAACTTCTCTAGACGGCCAGCAAGAAAAAAAACCTTATAATAAGAAATATATATATTTTTTATCGATGAATTTAAACTATCTTGTATAGCAAAAACGAAACAAAACCTTGGGAAAATACAATGTTTATTTCAAGATATATTTTTATATATTTTATATTTCAGTTGAACTTGTTAGTGCGATGGTGTTCACCTGCTTCCCTTGCGTCGGCCAATTAAGTCCCTGTTCCAATTGTGTCTTGTCCAGGTGCCCCTTGTTGTCCCGTCAGTTTTGAGTGTATTTAGTTTCCTGTTTAAGTTCTTTTCGCGTCAGTGTCGATTTTGATGCGTCTGTTGTTTGGGTCTCTACCTATTAAATTGGTTCTTTTTTTTTGTGTGTTTGTTTTTGTTTATTCTGGAGCAAGCCCCGCCTCCAACACGCACATGCGGGAGGAGCGCACCATCAAAGGCGTGTTTATAGAGACGCGGGCCTATTAACATAGCAGAGCAACAACTCCTGCAGTCGTCTGGGGGCAAGTATGCAGCCCAACGTGCCCCGTCGGCCCACCTACACCAACATACTTCAGGTTTTTTTTTCTTTTGTTTGTTATGGTGAACTCGAGTTCCAGCAACCTTGTAGCCCCCTCCTTCCTCTGTAGATGCCCTCAAATCTGTGGCCGGATCCTATTTTAGACCAGAGGAGCTTAACATTGCGTTCCTCTGCATTGGTTCATCATGACACTCAGTGTGTGTGTGTATGTGTGTGCCTGTCCGTGTGTGTACAAAATGGATGTATAGCACAGACGTGTGTGTGCATCCCCCCGCTGCTTGGCCACCTTTTAATTTCCACTACAGCACTCAATCATCTGTGAACTATTAGCTAGCTTTAGTTAACGTGTGTGTATGCATTTATGCATAGTCATACTAGAACTTAAATGTGTGTGTGTGTGTGTGTGTGTGTGTGTGTGTATATATATATATATATATATATATATATATATATTAGTATTATTTCCAAAAATATGTGTTTCAAATAAGGTCCTTTAGGCTAATGAAAGGCACTGTGTGACAACCTCGTCGAATATGAAATACCGCAATGGCCAAATTTAAAGGTTTTTGTCAATTCTATTCTTAAGCATGTTGGCTCAACGCAGGAATGTTACATGATAGCCCGCCATACAAATAGGCAACATGGCTCAGCGAGAGGGAACAAAGGCTCAATTAAAACTCGGTTCAAATAGCCGCCGGGCTCCTTAAAAGCTTGTCGCTTCTATGAAGCCATTGTTTTTGCACCGTGTATCGGTCCCGCTCGATATAACAGGACAAGAGCAGGACCGAAAGACTGAAAGGAAGGAATATTATGGCGACGCTTGCACCTGGCCGCCGCCTCCTCTTCGCGCGCACGCACCGACCGAGAAAGTCATTAGCAACCCCGCGCCGGCCGATTCCGGGCCAAACAAGGAAGGGAAAACCAGGTGGGCGGAAGGTTTCCGGATTAGCGCAATCACGGAACGGACTGGCAGCCAAAACGACACGTTGGCGCAGCGCTTACGCCTTCAAATCAATAGAGAAGCGATGCGCCCAAGTCGGGCGGGGAGGCGGAAAGTTCCAGAGCGCCGACGCTAATGAATGGGTCAGCACAGGCTATGCGACCGGGATACTGAAGCAATTCATTTGACTGCGGCTAAAAATAGCTTGTTCTTTAGCCAAGGTAGACCAACACAGCTCAGCGGTCTCCCGGGACACTCGGATTACCGGCGTGAGGGACGCAGATGACACACACGTTGACACTTCATTAAAACTGCAAATTTAGCAACTTGTCCGGGAGCCTTTTTCAACCAACCAAATAGCACCCAAAAGTCATTTGGAGGGATAAACGCTCATTATTTTTCAACCGGATTGCCGGGTAATGGTTTGCCAGATGCCTTACGGTATTATACTGTACACGGTAAAATACGGTTAGGGTTGTCTACGGTTAGACGTGCGTTGAGGGAATGAGATGGAAGTGGAGATATGCACGGTTAGGTTTACGGTTGGGGCTATATACCTTTTGGATTATGGGTAGGTTGTGTGTTCTGATTATACAGCGTTGGACGTGGCATTGGTGTGTGAATTTTGTGCTAAGAGTTATATACGGTGAGGTTTATGCCCAGGCTTTGGATTAGGGTTCGAGTTATATACGATGTGGCTTATGGATCGGTTCTGAGTTAGAGATATATGCTAATGGACTTCTATTTCTGGTATTGGATAGGGTTAGCGTTATATATGGTTACGTTAACGGTTTGGGTTAGATGCGATTAGTTTTATGTTTGGGTTGGATGTAAGGCTTATATACTGTATGATTCGGGCGTGAATATATATGGTGAGGAGTGTAGTTCGGCTCTGGAATCGGTTAGAGTTCTATACGGTGACACTGATGGTCTGGTTTTTGTTTTTTTTTTTTACGGTCAGGCTTATGTTTCAGATATTGGATAGGGATAGCGTTATATGTGTTTAGGTTTATGGTTTGGGTTGTATGCGATTAGGTTTATGTTGGGGGTAAGGGTTATATACTGTTAGGTTTATGATTCAGGTGTGACTGTGATTATGATTCAAGTGTGGATTACGGATATAGTACACATATGGTTCATATGTAGGTTCTTGTTATATACAGTTAGGTTTATGTTTAGGATTAGGCTTAGGGTTCATGTACCCCTGGGGTACTCGGACACCCGTTTGAGAACTGCTGGTACGTACAGTATAATAATCATAATGATTCTCTTGGAGTATAATGGAATTATTGTACTAGCCATACTGTCTGAGCTACAAAAGTATTTATTTTTAAGCGGGTTTAGCTACATTATAAACCACCTCAAAGCGAATCATTTCTAAATTCGCTCATCTATCACATGATCTTAAATTTTAAGGCATCTCCGCACCAACGAGACCCCGCCCTCCATGAGGTAAAGCATACGCCTCGTTAGCAACAAAAGAAAAACATGTTAAATGTTTGCAGATGAAGTTTCATTTAATCTTAGTGTAACGTTAGTCCTGGTTTTTTGTTTTGTTTTGTTTTTTGACTGAACTCAGACCATTCCTAGAAACCTCCCCTCACACCACCCCCTGCGCAACCCTCCTTTCACAGTATTGTCACCCTAGACGGTTCACACGGTCTCCTTTTCAGCGTGTTTCCGGTCATAAATCTGCAGCGCACCGCGAGGACACATTCCCTTGGATGGATTTAACACCCCGCACCCCAGCAAGCCTCTAAATAAGTCAAGGGTGATAAGGGCTTGGCGCACGGCTACGCTCGCAGAGCCGACACATTCCTGCTGGATATTTGTTGACAGAATCCAGTCAAAGAACAAGGAAGACTCTTGTTTTACAAACCGGAGTGAAACGGCACTTTGGCAACGGGTGACATTACACCAGCAAAGCGTGTTTTACGTATTGCGTGTGTCTGTTACAACTTGTTTTGATCTCTGAATCACACTGCTTACAGATAGTGATTCATTCTTTTTTCAGACTGGGATCGTGTTCAGAGGAATCCTTTGGAAAAAAAAAAAACTAGAGACACGGTCAAGTCCTTCTGCCACCTTATTTGATAGCGTACTCTAATCTGGTCGCTGAATATTAGCCAGGGGTCATAAAGTCTGTTAAAAAAAAAAAAAAACGGAATGAATATCACTTTACGATACTTCAGGCTAGGACTTGGACTGGTCTGGCACTCAACGCCAAAGTCTTGGTCTGCTGTTGCTTTCGAGTTGACTCGGGATGTTCCATTAAGACCAGATGAAATCGACTCTGATCTAGTAATACGGGGGTGCCCGAAGTCGGTCCACGAGGGCCGGTATCCTGCATGTTTTCCAGGTTTCTTTCTCCGAAACTCTCGGTTCAAAAGTCTGGGATCGTTATCAGGCTTCTGCTGAGCTTGCTGCTGAGCTGATCAATTGAAACCTGGACAAGACGCAGCATACCGGCCCTCGAGGACTGAGTCCAGACACCCCTGTACACTTTTTGCACTTTTAACCCTTGTGCCAAATTGTATATTTTTAATTCTAAATGGCATCTGTGGAAACATTTAATCATTCAAAATTCAGCTCAATAACCTGTTGCTCAGATGACTACAGAAAGGAAATCAACAGTATTATAATTTGACGGTAAAAAACATGTATCTTTCTCATAACCGTAAGTATTTGGAATGAGAAAAATACAAGCCCCAAGGGCGTCATTTTTTTAAGGATGTTGAAAGTGAAATGATGCGAACCCAAATAATTGTGTGGAAGGGGTTACATGTCAAAATAGGATTAACGCGAAAATCCGTGGCCTTTAATTGTATATACGTGGAAACACTTGGTTTCCTAAAGTTTCCAATGAAACACATCAACATGAAAAACATCTAAATGCCCGAGTAGAGCCCAAATTTCCTCCAGGGGTCTCATAATACTCAAACATTGTTTGGGCGCACCTGATCTCGATTCATTAACACTCTCTCATGAGGATCTTTCCAAAGAATGAAATCCAAAACTCAAATCTAGACACCATTTTTTTCGAAAATTGTGTTGAAAGCAAGGAGCTATTTTACCGGTGGTGACGGAGGCCGCCACCAGCGTGCTTTGGCGCCCTTGTTTTCTGGCCGCCGGCTTACGAGGGGGTTGACTTTGGGTGGGCCGAGCCCATACATACCACAGACGAGAAAAACTCAACCGCCGTTTGTGTTTTGCCTCACCGGGAGAAGCCCGCACCGCCCCGGCCATCAAACGAGCGGCGTCCATACATTCCCCCGTGGCCGCGAGTCCCGTGCCACACACACACTCCAAAACCGCATTCTTAGAGCCCTACCCCCCACGCGCTCCCACCTGAGCGAGCTGGTTTCCTGTGAGTCAGACGGCCGCTCTGACTGGAGTAATACATGCTTGCGCTCCTTCCCATAATATAGCGTTGACGTGGCTGTCAAGGCGACGGGAGCGGCGAAAAAAGTTTGGATTGCGCACGTTCGGGTAGACGAATCGGCGAGGATTCCGTAGAAGTGTTGGGACATGCGCTCGGGCGCCTCTGTTTGGACGTCTACAGGTGTGTTTGGGAGAAGGCTCGCTCACCTGTCTTTTCTTATAGAAGCCTCTTCTGTCACAGTTGGGTATACGGAAGCCTCGCGGGTTTAGCACATTGCTGATCTTCAGACCGTTGAGGATGCTCTCCATTTCCCGTCGACACGGGCCCTGCACAGACGTTTTCGCAAAATCAGGTTTAGGTCTTGGAAAATGAAAACGGAGGCATCGGTATAGTCGGAGGCTAAGTCGCTTTAATCCTTGTGCAGTATTTTAATCATTGGGTCATTTTCTTCCACGTCATTTTGGCGCTTGGGCACGCTTAGGTTTATGCTTGCAGCTACGAATGTTTGGGTTTACGGGCGGCGTGCAAGTTATGGTTACGTACTGTATTGTGGGGCTGATGATTTGGCGTCGGAGTTATATACGCTGAGGTTCAGGCTTGGGTTCTGGATTAGTGTTAGAGGCTTATGGTTCTGGTTTGGGTTAGGGTTATACAGACTACGCTTAGCTTTATGCTTCAGCTGTGGGTTAGGGTTAGAGATATACTCTATGGTTAGGTTTATGCTTGGAGTGTGGGTTAGGGTTACACAAGGTTAGGTTTATGTTCAGAGTGTTGGTTAGAGTTATATAAGGTTAGGTATACGCTTAGGGTGTGAACTAAGTTTATACGAGGTCAGGTTTATATTTCGGTGTGGGTTAGGGTTCATTGTAATATTAAAGAAAATGAGATCAGATCTTGATTTACAGCTTGTTTTTCTCATTGGTTTTGACTTACATACTCGGTCTCCCTTTTGTTCTCCATGGAGAAGTTGTGCATGTCCACGTTGGCTCCCTCTGGCACCGACTCCACCTTGTAGCTGTGAGTCCTCCTGTTCTGATCTTTCTTGATCAGCTTGTTATGTAAAGGAGGCCTGGTGTCCGTCACCGCTCCGCTCTGCGCCCCTTTGACAGCTGGCGAATCCGGCAACGTGCTCAGTACGGCTGTCTTGTTTCCAAAGCCTTCGTCCACTCGATTTCCACCACGGTCTGCATACAAAAAAAAAATATATATATATATATATATATATATTTTGTGAACTGTACAGTAGTCAGTACAACACTCTCACAGATTTTTACATGTTTTGAATATGATATGAAATACCACTTGAGTCTCTGTTAGTCCGATGAGCTAAATTGCGCTAGCGTGATCTATTTTGGTTGGTCAGAGATTTTCGTGTCACATGATTGTTTCCCAAATCCAAACTGAAAAGTCCTGACATTCGACTCCTGTTGACCGATTCAACGAAGCTCGGCTTTCTCATGACCGTGCACAATTTTTGGCTGTACTCTATGCCAAGTGGACCCGACAGTTTAGTCACGTATTAAACACACTATAATCAGTCAAGGAAACAACTACATTTTGTTCATGTTGTCAGGATTATTTGTTAGGCCGCTACATTTCTGTAAAAGGTAAATAATTTAGGAATTTTTAGGTATCCATTAGACCAGAGGTCCTCAACCGCCAGTCCGCGGCCCGGTAGCGGTCCGTGGATCAACTGGTACCGGGCCACACGAGCCGCACCGGAAATAACGAACTTGTCATGATCTGTAAGAGTTAGGTAGCGGTTGTGTTGTTTTGCCTCCCTCTTCAGGCGTTTTTGAGTAACATGTAATTTCAGGTCATTCCAAGCTGTATGACGATAGGCGGATTTAATCACATGACTCAGGTCGGGCAACCCTGCACGAGATAAGTGCTTCTCAATTCTTTTTTTGTAAAGCCCCCCCCCAAGGAAAGAGAAAACATTTTATCAATTAAAATTATCCTTTTCAACATTAACAAAATAAAGTCTTCTTATAGTCTTTTAAACTCTAGATTTACACTTTTTATAGGGGTTTATACAGGTAACAGCTTAATCTGAATCTGAAAAAAAAACCTTTTCAAAGTGCCTTATTGCAATTACACTTCACATGGAAAAAACTAAGCCTTGTCCTTGGGGTCATTGTCCCGCCCCACTATTTGAGATCAACATGTCAATTTACGTTTTGGGAGACATCCAACCGATTTTTCATATCACAACACCAGTTCTATGTTTTGCCATGGCCTCTAAGGGAAAAAGGGAGGAATTCCGAATGGAGCCATCTGTTTATGTAATGGCGAGGCTGTAAACAAGCCAAAGCGAGGGCGAGCCACAGTGCCAATTACCGGCCGAGGAAAATTCAAACCTGAAATTTACAGCAATCGAAACCAGTGGGCCGCGCTTAGAATTTGCCCAACATCGTGTACTCATCTCCCGGTGGGGGTTGGGCACGTTCCGATGTGTTTGTGTGACAATTTGGCTGCTGGCGAAGACAAGAAATAGCGCATGGAGATTTGGATCCCTGACGTCAGCGGTGGGCAAAACACACAAGTGTGCGTATTCACACGGCGGTGGCATGTGTGCCATCTCGCCACTGTCCACACCGCCGTCTTCACTCACACTAAATATCGTGAGGGAGAATCTTGGAAAAATGTGGGGGGGGGGGGGGGGGGGGGGGGGGGGCAAAAGTGCCACTTCAGGCATTTGGGATGATGGCGTGCGTTGCAGAAATATCCAGCCACATTCCAGCTGGCTTGAAAAGATGCGGATGCAATGTTTTGTGTTATTTATTTACCCCCCAAACCTTGGATGATAACGCATAACCCAAATAAATAAATAAGCCATCAAATTTTGGTTGGGCTATGAATTTTGATCCGATTTATTGGGCTAATCAAGAACTAGGGGAAACCCAAATGATATATATTTTTTTGTTCTTATTTTGTTTTCACGACCCACTTTTGGGATCAAATTTCCACAAGTGAAAACCGGATCGATTTGGATCATTTTCGAAGGTTTGGGGTTATTCATTGAAACCCCCAAGGCAAATGTTTGCAGAAACAAAACAAACAAAATCATTTGAGACAAATATAAGTCCCCTTTTTATTCACCAACATATTCAATTTGACAATAAGTATATTTGTTTCTTTTCACAACATATCGCAAATTGCACGCTTCCTCGTAACAATTAGGTCGCTGCCAAACGTTAAGCGACTTAATAATCAAGCTCTTTGATGATAACGGCGGTTTATTTAACCAATTTCCAAATGACGATATTCTTCTAAATATATTAAGCTGGTTGAATTGATCGCTGTCTTGAAGAGTCCTGAACACTTTTAATATAAAAGGCGCTGAAATGAATACAAATATAAACGTGATTATTTCACGCCCCGCTTCGAGAAGCGCCGGTTCACAATATGCAGTTGCTCGATCGCCTAATTTCGCCGTGCTTGATACAAAACATTTCCAAAAGTGTTCCTGCCTTTGGAGTGTGCGCGTGTGTGGGGGTGGGGGTGCGCTCTCCGGCGTGAGTCTCGGTGGGAGGGGCGCGCGCGACGTCAAAAGCTCAAGCCAAGATCCCCGTTTTGACATTTGACGCGGGGGTCACTAACTTCCGAAAAGTCCCCGAGGTGCGCAAGCGGGCCCCTTACCTCGGACGGCGCTTTCGGGGGGCTCGCCGGCGCACAGCCCGCGTCCCTCCAGCAGGGCTTGCAGGGGTCGCTTCTCGCCCGGCCTGTGCCTGCACTTCAGGGCCGAGCCGCAGCGCGCCGTGTACACGCCGCACGGCTCCCCGGGCCCCAGGGCGCAGGTGGCGCAGCAGCCGCAGCCGGGCTCCCGCAGCCGCTCGGCGCAGTCCTCGGCCAGGGGCTTGCACTGCAGCAGCGCCGCCGCGTCGCACGGCTCGCAGCGCACCACCGGACCCGCGGCCGCGGCGGCGGCGGCCACCGGCGTCAGCCACAGCAGGCAGAGCAGGCAGAGCGCGGGCATGGTGCCCTCGGGGGTCGTCACCGGGGGACGCGGTCGGGCTCGGGGCGGGCTCTGTGTGCGGGCGCTGCGAGCCGGCTGCCCGTCTCCATCTGTATTTGCTGGAGGGGACGCTTGTGCTTTTATACGGGAGGGGGAAAAAAAAAACAAAAAAGGCCGACCGGGCGCTCCCTCCCTCCCTGAATAATGACCTGCGCGCCAACAGTTTAAGATTGCAACCGTCTTCGCGTGGCTGGATGGAGGGATGGATGGATGGATGGATGGATGGATGGATGGATGGATGGATGGATGGATGGATGGATGGATAGATAGATAGATAGATAGATAGATAGATAGATAGATAGATAGATAGATAGATAGATAGAGACAGTATGTCTCTATGTCTATCTGTCTATGGCTAGATCAGTGCTTCTCAAATAGTGGGGTGCGCGGATGACGCCAGGGAAAAGGCTTCGTTTTTCTCGTAAAGTGTAATTGCAATGAAATAAGAAATGAAATATCATCATTTGTTGTTTTTTTTTATTATTTACAGGCACTCTGATGCACTTGGTTCTTTTTTTCACACTTTAGATTCAGCTGTAAGGCGTACAAATGCCATATATCTATCTGTGTCCAGCTAGCTGAATGGATAAATAGATTTTGAGATTCAACGGACAGCTAGCTAGCTAGAGCTAGACTGATGGCCGGACAGATTTACTGTAGATAGACATATACAGTAAAACTACTGACAGACAGGGCCAGATACATAGATAGACGGCTTTTGAGATCGCTAGCTAGTTTTCCAGACGGCTGGATCTGTATTGTTACTTGCTTATTGTTCCTCAATTGAGGATTCTTTGCAAAATGCATCTCATTTGCAAAGTGGGGATTTCCATAATTTTTCTTGCTCCGTGGTCCTCTGCAAAACAGGTGTCCGTCGGCGACAAACAGACGGGCCTCCGGGGTCCTCGCGTGTTGTCCGTCTACCTGTGTTGCCACACCATTTATGTTTTAGTACGTGGCGCTTAAAGGTTTCGCGCTACCGCAGGGTCTTTGCCAGTTTGGTTCGATCGCTTTAACCATTTGTATTTCTCCTTGTTTTACACTTGCATTTCGAAAGTCAGCCAGCATCTTGAAGTATGCACTTACCGTGCTAAAAGAAGGTACCACTGTATATAGTATTTTACGACCGAATGGACACTCAATAAAAGCGAACCAAAACTGCGTCCAAGGCCAAATTTGGAAAAGTTGAATCCGAGCGTTCCATTGGTGCTCATATCAGCTGATGTCACTAGTGGTGACTTTCTGAACATTCGCCCTGAGCAAAAAAAAAAGGTTTGGAATTATTGCAAAGGGAATGTTCAGATTGTGCAGGCGCAGCACGCCCCCCCCCCCCCCCCCCCCCCCTCGTCCCTCCATCCCCTTCTGTAATAACAAACGCCAGCGTTGGGTACACACTGAGAAAATAAAGCAATCAGTATCAGTCATTGTGTGATTTCCACCACAGAAGCAGAAAAGGTGTTGAGACTACATTATGAATAACAAGCAAAGTGTAAGGCAACACTGGCCCAATAGCAATAACATTTCTCCCACTAAGATTACTTTTCTTATGACTTGACTTCTCGGCATTTTTCCTTTCCGGGAATATTCCGCCGGTGACCTTTGCTTGTTTATTGTCAGCGTGTCCAGCCAAGGTTTGAGTTACCACCTTTTCAACTGGTTCAGCAAAACGACCCCCCCCCCCCCCCCCCTCGTGAATACAGTTTATTTTGTCATACAAGTGGCAGAGTTGAACTTAAGGTGCCATTTTGGTTTTGGCATGCTCAGACGATACGCCGTAAAACATGGCTGTCAAACATAAAGCACGCGGGCCGCCTCTGCCCCGCAAACGGGTTAAATCCGGCCCGTGAGATGATTTTGCAATGTATAAAAATGAGCTGAATTTTATTTCAACAGGTGAAAAAGTTGAAATGTATTATGTAATGTTAATGTTTTATGATTAAGTAAATCTCTGCAAGCTGAAGAAAAATGTCTCTTTTCACGTCTGTAGCCGTCATTGGTGGTGAATGAGTTAATAGTGACTTGGACTATTTTGGACAATGTTAACCCTTCGCTGGGCACAGCCTCCTCTTTTTCGGACCATATTCTAAACATATTCTAAACTATTACTTTTGCTATTATTGCATATTTACAATTTTCGTACTTAGAGGGAGCGTAGGTTCCCCTCTCAAAAAAAAAAATTACATTTATGGATAGGGCTAATGCCTCTGAGTATTTTAATGGGTTACAAGTCAATATATATTTATATCTGACAATGTTATGAGGCTTTCAATGTCAGTCCAAATTGGGTGATAATAACGTCAGGCTAGTGAAAAATCCCCGGACAGCCAGAAAAAACTGAAGGTAATCAGAAAATCTAATTGAATGGCATGCTCTTCAAATTAAGAGCAAATTAACTGGAACATGAAGAAACACGGTTAAATTGGGTCATCGAAAACATTTTATGCCTTGATTTTGTTCCATTTTACACAGACAAATAATGTCATTAGTGACACAATTTTCCCAGCAGAGGATCCAGAAAAAAAAGCAGATGATATTACACAAGCTATCTTGTGGACTTGATGTATAAAAAAATGACATTCCAAATGTAGTTCAAAAGTGCAATAAATCAGAAACGGAACTTTGGCAAATTCAAAAGTGCTTGGCGTTGGTTGGGGGGAGGGGGGGGGGTGTCTTGGCCAAAATAATACTTCACAAAATTCGCTTTGGCACCCCACAGTTTGAGTTATTTTCTAACAAAGTGTTTCAGTCAAAAATAAATCTGACAGAGTTAAAAGGGGGACCAAGACAACTTGAAGTTCTTGAGTTAACCCAAAAAGTGGGCTCAATCCATTTTGACCCCGTTTGGGTTCATTTCCAACCAAATGTTTTGAGTGCTTTCTGTTTTTGTTTTTTGGTTGTTTGTTCTTTTACCACTCTGAAGACATTTAGTTCAAAAATAATTTGATTCAGATTATAAGGGGACCGACCTAACGAAGTTATTCATTTAACCCAAAAAGTTGTCTCCGTCCGTTTTCACCCAGTCTGAGTTTCATGTAATTTTTCTGGCTCAAAAATCTATTTGATCAGGTTTAGAGAAGACCAACGCAAGCTGAAGTTACTGGTTTGACCCCAAAAGTTGCGTCCACCTCCACATTGTCCAAGCGTCCAAATCTCCACCTTGGAAGTGCTTTGTCCTGACACTTTCAAGGAATGTCTTCTTTTTGTTGAGTTTCTGCGCTTCAGTCAACAATTTTTCTGTGTTACATTCTCACAATGTAGCACAAACTTGGGCTGTAAATCATCCGTTTGGAAAGCCAAAGTCTGATCGGCGTCGTTGGCGCTAGGCGCTTTGTTATTTGAGGTCTCTGGGAACCCACTGATTGTGATTTATTTGTTTGCGTTAACTCTGAGAGAAAATGTGACACTGGACTCACTCTGTCTTCGGCTTCTGTAAAAAAAAAAAAAAAAAAAGATTTTGGCAGGGATGCGCTTAACTGATTCGCATGCGTGACGGCGCTTGCTTCTATTCTATGCGCCTAATAATGCGGTGCGTCTTATATATGAAAGCAGTTCAAAAAGGCCATGAATTGAAGGTGAAAATATGGTACGTACTTTTTTTTTTCCAAAAATTGAAGGCCAAAAGTATGGATGCGCCCTATAAACGGTAACTTAAATATATTTTTTCCACACCATGTGAGGAAGATTGAGCCATCAGCCACATGAGCAGAGTTTTGATGCACAGAGGTGCGTTTTTATATGGGACATATTCTTACTTAGAATCATTACCGAAATTCTGGGGTGCAAAACTCATTTTTATTGTGGGCCACGTCGTAGTTATAGTTTGTGTCAGAGGGCCGGAATCACTGTGAAGTTAAATCAGTTTAAAGTTCCTCACGCACTTAGTTTTAAAATCAGAGGCCGGTAAATACAGTTCAAAGGTGACTGCTGTGCCGTAACTGGACGAGCTCCAAGGCGGACGTCACTTTGCTGGTTGTTGCAGCTACCAGCAGCTCGTGTTAGCTGAGATTCTTCCCGCATTGCATTCATTAAAGAAGCAAGCAGGGCGGACCAAGGTCCGAGTCCATCCACGCTCACACACAGGAACATTACTAAAATGAAGAGGATCATCTAAAAGTTCTGATGTCTCCTGCTGAAGAGTCGGAGAACACAAAACGATAATCCGTTTGACTCATTTATAAATTGCGGTCTTTTGGCACAAACACACGATCATAAAGTTGGTGAAACACGGATGCGGCACAAATTCAAAATGAAGTGGCGCTACGTCATAAGGAAAAGGAAAAACTTCATGCTTGGAGCGCTTTCAACGTTACGCTGGCGAGGCTTTTGCTGACCGCTCATAATGTGGGAAAATAGACTTATACTTAACTTACCGCGCAACAAAAACATAACTTACGGATATGACACAGATAAGATTGATTCTGTTTTTCTATGGTTTTGCCATCGTCGCTAAACTGTTGGTGCGTCCTATACCGGACAACATAGAAAATACCAGAATTTGACCTTCAAATTAAGGGTGTGTCCTATATTTTGAGTGACAGATTTCCTTCGTTTACTGAAGCGGCTTGGCCTGGCTGTCTGGACTGCATTCTCGTGAAGGAGATGATTTACGTTGTCCTACAAAAAAAAATCATGTGCACCCCTGGGTATTGCACAGTTATGCAAGACACATCATTTTAAAAGAACACTTGCTATTTATCTTTAGCTCAATTTGAAGTTTGTCAAGAAAATTGCAGCGTAGATGTTCCATCACTGCTGCAGTCTTCCAGCCAATATTTTTTTTTTTAATTGGGGCAGGGGATGTTGTTTTTTCTGAAGCATACTTTTTGATCAATGAATGTTCTGTTCTTTCCATAGTTTGTATTTTGCTTGCGACGGAGATGTCAAACGCTCCCCAAAATAAGGGCAGGCGGAGAATCGTGATAAATAAGCAGCCAGAACATTATTATCACCAGTCCAGAACGTTCCACAACAAGAACAGTTGGATAATAAATATCTGCATTTGCAAAATTCATATTGCGAATTTTCAATCATCACTCTAAAATCGATATCCAATAAATAACTTTGTGTGCCTTTGCAACAATGTTTTTTTTTTTTTTTTTTTTTTACCCCAATTGATTCTTAAGCAAAGTTTAGTAGAATAAGTAAGATGGGGACTTTTGAAGTTGACGCGCAAGAACTGATGTCGATTCAAGATGCTCACATTTCGATATGTGGGACGTGTTGAATTGAATTATGACCAAATGTTCAAGAGTACTAAAATTGCAAACACATTGTGCAGGCTGGAAGAAATTTTATGGCCCCACAAATCATCAGGTTGTTTTGTTTGTAATTTGCATGAAAGGAATTAAAAAAAAAGTAGTCATTAAACTAAAATATTTTCGCTCATGTCATCTGACAGAAGCAGTTGACTTGTGGCTTGTATGTTCTTTTCTGTGAATTATGTGAAATGTTTCATTATATATGTATATATATATATATATATATATATATATATATATATATATATATATATATATATATATATATATATATATATATATATATATTAGATTTTGTCCCATCCGCACCACCTTCCCAAGAAATGAGTTATTTCTAATATTCTAATCATAATTAATCTTCCGAATGTTCACGCGCGTTAGAGGAGGTATGGGCTCTTTTGATTTGGTCAGCGTTCGTTAAAAGGGCTACTGAACGCAATCGCTTGACTGCTCACACTCAATTTCTGTTTGTCAAACATTTGTGAACATTTGCGACCTTGGAGGAACCTTGATGAGATCAAAAGAGCCGTCACCTTGGCCAAATGTGAATGTGAAATGGGAAAGCTTTAAATTGGAAATGTCAAATCTGCCAATGTAAGTAAATGGTACTTTTTGTGGTGAAAATGGGAATTGTGGGAAAACAATTCAATGTGTGAGTCATTCAAATGATGGTAATGATCCCTAAGGTAAAACCAATGAGCTAAATGTGATGAACGTAAAATGGGAAAGCTTCAAATACGAAATGTCAAATCTCCCATTGGAAATGAATGGCACTTTTTGGGGTGCAGAGGGGTGAATTGTGGGAAAACGGTTAAGATTTGGAATACGGAAAATACAAGCTCCCCTCACGTCAATATTTGAAACGCGTTGAAATTGGAATAACGTGTAGCGGAGAAATTGGAATTGAGTTGAAAGGCGTCAAATAAGAGAGCAGCCTAATAAAATCAATGGTCGCCTTCAGACGACCAGGTAAAGAAAGTGAACCAGAAGGAAAACGAGGACAAACTAAAGCAGTCCTGCACATACACAGACTCATCAAGTTTTACACACAGAAAAATGCACACACACTTATCCTAGCACGGAAAGCCACCAGTTTCTAATTATATCCTGACTTTCAAATAAAAAGCGTTTACAGCCAATCGCTTTGCGTAAGTGCCGTTCCTGTCCGTATGGCGCAATGAAAGCAATTGTAGCCGGGGACAGTAAATAGTTTATTGCTTTCATTTGCCTTGGATTTATGCTGTATAGCCAAGCCCTCAAACAAATAGAAAAAGCATATTTTCCCACTAATGACTGTGTGATTTGTAGTCTGTCTTTGACATCGGACTGTCTGCGTGTTCAAACCCGGCATAATTAGAACTCTGGAGGCTGCGTAAAGTACAAAACGCATTGAGAAGAAATGCCGGGCTTCCCGGGGAGACCGTGCGCTGTGGTCCCGGCATCACGCTCAAAAAAAAAAAAAAAAAAAAAACCCTTCACGGTTCCTTTTCTAAACACGCACATACATATACTCAGTAGTTATGTACAGTAGTTGTAAATGCCGTACGTGCATTTTATCTAGCACAAATGTTGTCTAAAGTGCTTTACCGAGCTGTCATAAAAACAATACATGCTAACATATGAATTGGTTACATTTTTTTTTTTTTAATTAAAATCACTTAATTTGACCTTCAGGATTCCTTGTGGCACTCAGCTTTAAAATCCCTCCGTGTTGCGTTTGTCGTACTAGCTAGTTAGCACTAAGCTAACAAAGGTGGCTACACTTTATTATGATGCTCATTAGGTGGCTGGAATGCCTTTTTTAAAAGAAAAAAAAACAACTTTGTTTTCTCATCATTTGACATCACTCAGAGTTCTCCCAGGCACAATTTGAGGCTTTTTTGTTCTGCGTCTCTGTCAAGTGATTTCAAATAACACCTTACGCTTGTGGCCGCAACATATACTTTTGAGTAAATGAATCAGGCAGTACATGTCTCATTAAGTTGAAAGTTCCGCTTTCAGCCACAAAAGTACATGCTGCTCTGGATCCGGGCCATTCGCACCAAAAGGCGGGCGAGCCGCAACGCTGCCGTCGCACAAGTGGAAATCGCCCTTGTGTCTCTGTGCATGTGCCTTTGCTGTGCTATCTGCTATTGTGAGAGTGGGAAGTCAGGAAAACATGTCCATTCATCTATCTATCTATCTATCTATCTATCTATCTATCTATCTATCTATCTATCTATCTATCTATCTATCTATCTATCTATCTATCTATCTATCTATCTATCTATCTATCTATCTATCTATCTATCTATCTATCCATCCATCCATCCATCCATCCATCCATCCATCCATCCATCCATCCATCCATCCATCCATCCATCTATCTATCTATCTATCTATCTATCTATCTATCTATCTATCTGTAGCTAGCTTGTTACAGTAGTCAGCTAACTAGTTACAGTATCTATCTATCTATCTATCTATCTATCTATCTATCTATCTATCTATCTATCTATCTATCTATCTATCTATCTATCTATCTATCTATCTATCTATCTATCACTAGAATGCTATATACTGTATCTTGCTAGTGATCAAGAAGGCTACCTAGCTAGTTAGCTAGCTAGCTAGCTACAGTTTCTAGATAGATAGATAGATAGATAGATAGATAGATAGATAGATAGATAGATAGATAGATAGATAGATAGATAGATAGATAGATAGATAAAAATCATAGATTTGATAGCTCTATGATAGCTCTTGATAGCTCTATGATATGATAGCGCTCGTCAAAACATTTCCAACGCATTGCACCCATGTATGTTAGCCAATGTAAGTAAAGTGTTCTGCGCGTTTATATTTACTTATGGACCACAGAATATAACAAGTTGTTGAATGTCGATTCTTTTATTTTTTCAATTTTCCATATGACCAATTGAAGCCACGGTTGTCGCGACTTCCGACATATAACTTGTATTTTCACGTATCACAAATTCCAGAGTTTATTTGAAGAGCAAAGCATCAATGTTTGAAAATAACATACAGTAATAGAGCCACTCTTTTGAACGGCTCTTTTTAGCCAACAATTTTGTGAAAGTCCCATCACGAACACTTGGAAGGGTCCCTAATTTCACCCTCCCACACATTTTTTATTTTTCATTTTCCATTTCATGCCGCCAGAATGACTCTCTCCTGGATTTCACTGACAAGATGAAGAATCTTGGGAAAATTGGAATCCAAGGAACGCTACCAAAGGCACGTCGCGCGTCTTCTTCTGTTGCCACACGTTCTGCTGTCTGAACTGCTTGTACCTGCACATTGTCGTCTAAAAAAAAAAAAGGGGTGCAAACCAGCCATTTGCCTAACTGTGAAGCGGACGATGAGGGGCGGGGCTTTGCCTTGAAACGTCTGTTCGCCGCTTCCAGCATCATCTTGACGCCATCACCGTCACCTGACCGGCGAGGACTGGTGGAGACACATCAGGAGATTTCGGCGTCCAATCACAGCACGTCGTTTCAGCCCCCCCCTCCAGCACCCCACTCCCAGCCCTGATATTTGCAGCCAACCTGTTCACATTAGCGATGATTTGCAGACCATGCATGCGTCATTTGTTGAATGTTGCCGGCCTACCCGTCTTTTCATACAAATATCAAGTATAATTATGAAAACAGAAAACAAATGTCATTCTAAAACGGGGGTATCAAACATAAGGCCAGCGGGCCGATTCTGGCCTGCACGCGGCTTTAATCCGGTCCGCAAGATGTTGAGAATAAAGTCAGAATGGTCACTTTGAGCTCAGAATTTGAACTTTGAACTTATCATTTCACAGTTCAAAGGTCAGTTCAAATCCAGCTGGCTCCGGCCTTCCCGTGTGGAGTTTGCATGTTCACCCCGAGCCCGCGTGGGTTCTCTCCTGGCTGCAACTTGCATGGCAGGTGAATTGGACATAGTAAGTTGTCCTTAGGTGTGATTGGGTGCATGATTGGTTCTTGGTCTCTGCGTGCCCTGCGATTGGCCCGGCAACCAGTTGAGGGCGTCCCCCGCCTCCTGTCCGAAGCCAGCTGAGATAGGCGCCAGCGAACCTGCAGCCCTTGTGTGGATAAACGGCTCTAGAAAACGGATGGTTCTTTGTTTTGTTTTTTTAACGTCACACCTTGCTCGTTAGATCTTTCGTTTCCACCTGTGCTCATTAAGCGGGCCTTTAGCGTGGTCCAATCAGGTCCCTCAGCCACTTCGCAGGTGTCCCCGCTTGTCTCACCGGGCTCGGATTTAGCTTCCTGCTTTCTTTCGCTCTTGTCGGATGGTCGTCGCTGCAACGTTGTTTCGCTTAGCGGTGAGTGGCCTATTCGCTTTCTGGACTTTCTGCCGCTGACTTTGATTTTCTTTTTTGTTGCCTTGTAACCTTGCCAGTGATTTGGATGATTGCTTTTCTGCGTTTGGATCTTCTCAAGTCAAGCACGCACATCTTGGCAGTTACATAAGAATGGCTTGAATGAAACAATGGAACGTTAGGGTTCTCGTGAATTTTGATGTCGTAAAATGATTAATAAACGATAAAAAAAGCGCATCACAAACAACAAATGCGGTAGACATCATGGGTTGTGATATTACAGTCTCGTATGTCTCATATGCCAACAAGAAGCACCACTGCATATATTTAATTTATCCTCTATTGTTCAAGGGAAAAAAAAGCTGTGGTTAGGCACCTTTTATCTCAAAGTACCTCGAGTTCATGATGAAACAAGGCAAAGGGGTGGGTGGGAGATGGAATGTTAGGACATGAAAGGGACGCGTGGGTCTTGAGTCACTCGGGCGGTTCCGGACGGCTCTCTGGGTTCCGTTGCGACGCAAAGTGGGAAATGACGGCTCCCTAAAGAATGTCAAAG